>NC_092640.1:30357731-30657731 GCF_039555335.1 Amphiura filiformis
TTTGCATAGGGTTCCATGTAAAATTAAAACTTCAAATGCATTTTTCTGAATTCCAAGTGCTTTTTTCCTCTGGAGTCAAAAAATTAGAATTGGTTCCGGATCAAAGTTTCGCAACGAGAACGCGCATATTACTTAGGGCTTTCGAGATAAAAAAAAAAAAAAAAAAAAAAAGCCGCAAAAAATTGAAATCGATATTTTGCTCCACAGGCTGGCTGTGTACTGTACATACACAATGTGTAGCTGATACAGTGAAATTTGACTGCCACACTCTTGCAGCCAATGGGCTATTCCATTTGACATGCATACACCCCTAGATGGAGGTCATGACTCAATCATGCACACAGGGGTGTAAATGGTTTAATCACCTGTTTGAGTTCTGCATGTAAAATCATCTGCAGTAAGAAGCCCCCATGTCACAAGGGAAAAAGCGGTAAATCGCACATTATTTCACATTATTTGCACATTATTTGCAGAATCTCTCCTCTTTTTCACATTATAAGCTTACTTAACAGAAATTGTGGAAAATTTTGGCGATCTTAGCGTTTTTGAGCGATTTTGCTCGTTTTACCGCTTTTTCCCTTGTGTCATGGGGCCTGTATCACCCGCCATACACCAAATTTTTTGAAGGGGAAAAAAATGCATTGGGGGGGGGGTTATGGGGGGTCAAAAAATAAAATGTTTGAAATTGCCCATACTTTCAACCCCTGCAATTTTAAGGCAGTCAATATATAGGATATTGCCAAATTTGAATTCCAAAATGTGGCTTTACCACAGGGTTCAATGGGAGAATTCAAACTTTAAATGGCTTTTTCCTTAATTTCAAGTTCTTTTTTCCTCTGGCGTCAAAAAATTAGAATTGATTCCGGATCAAAGTTTCAAGAACGAGAACGCCAAGATATTACTTAGGGCTTTCGAAAGAAGCGGAAATTTAAATCAAATTTGCTCCACAGGTTCCAAAGTACACAATGTGCTTACACTCAGTGATTTACCAGCCTACCTTGTATGTCCGATGTGTTAAATGCAGCCAATGCTTAATGGGCTGTTCCAGTTAAAATCCTTACACCCTCTAGATGGAGGTCATGACGTCAATCTTGCACACAGGAGTGTAGATATCAAATATGGTCACCCATTCAGGCAACTCCATTTGATATTCACACTCCCTGTGTGGAAGATGTCTTGCCGGGTGGGGAGTATGGAATTCAAATGGAATAGCCCAGCATTTCTTCTTTTGTAGGATTTGAAGGATTTCAATATTTAAGTCTGTTCCAGATCATGATTTTACATTTGAATTCACTCGCCTTTAAAAAAAAAAAAAAAATCTGCAGGGGGGGTAGGTGGGGGGGGGGCTGAAAATTTGAATCGTTCAAAATCACTCATATTTTTAACCACTGGAATCTTAAGGCAGCCAATGTGTAGCATATAGCTCAATTTGGACTCCAACTTGTATATTTTGCATAGGGTTCCATGTAAAATTAAAACTTCAAATGCATTTTTCTTTAATTCCAAGTGCTTTTTTCCTCTGGCGTCAAAAAATTAGAATTGGTTCCGGATCAAAGTTTAGCAACGAGAACGCGCATATTACTTAGGGCTTTCGAGATAAAAAAAAAAAAAAAAAAAAAAAAAAAAGCCGCAAAAAATTGAAATCGATATTTTGCTCCACAGGCTGGCTGTGTACTGTACATACACAATGTGTAGCTGATACAGTGAAATTTGACTGCCACACTCTTGCAGCCAATGGGCTATTCCATTTGACATGCATACACCCCTAGATGGAGGTCATGACCTCAATCACAAGCACACACAGGGGTGTAGATATCAAATGGAATCGCCTATTCAGGTAACTTCATTTGAAATTCACACTCCCTGTGTGGAAGATTAAGGGCATGTCTTCCATAGGGGTGTATGGATTTTAACTGAACTAGCCCAATGGTTTAATCACCTGTTTGAGTTCTGCATGTAAAATCATCTGCAAGTAAGAAGCCCCCATGTCACAAGGGAAAAAGCGGTAAATCGCACATTATTTCACATTATTTGCACATTATTTGCAGAATCTCTCCTCTATTTTCACATTATAAGCTTACTTAACAGAAATTGTGGAAAATTTTGGCGATCTTAGCGTTTTTGAGCGATTTTGCTCGTTTTACCGCTTTTTCCCTTGTGTCATGGGGCCTGTATCACCCGCCATACACCAAATTTTTGAAGGGGAAAAAAATGCATTGGGGGGGGGGGGTATGGGGGGTCAAAAAAAAATAAAATGTTTGAAATTGCCCATACTTTCAACCCCTGCAATTTTAAGGCAGTCAATATATAGGATATTGCCAAATTTGAATTCCAAAATGTGGCTTTACCACAGGGTTCAATGGGAGAATTCAAACTTTAAATGGCTTTTTCCGAATTTCAAGTGCTTTTTTCCTCTGGCGTCAAAAAATTAGAATTGATTCCGGATCAAAGTTTCATAACGAGAACGCGCGATATTACTTAGGGCTTTCGAAAGAAGCGGAAATTTAAATCAAATTTGCTCCACAGGTTCCAAAGTACACAATGTGCTTACACTCAGTGATTTACCAGCCTACCTTGTATGTCCGATGTGTTAAATGCAGCCAATGCTTAATGGGCTGTTCCAGTTAAAATCCTTACACCCTCTAGATGGAGGTCATGACGTCAATCTTGCACACAGGAGTGTAGATATCAAATATGGTCACCCATTCAGGCAACTCCATTTGATATTCACACTCCCTGTGTGGAAGATGTCTTGCCGGGTGGGGAGTATAATTCAAATGGAATAGCCCAGCATTTCTTCTTTTGTAGGATTTGAAGGATTTCAATATTTAAGTCTGTTCCAGATCATGATTTTACATTTGAATTCACTCGCCTTTAAAAAAAAAAAAAATCTGCAGGGGGGGGTAGGTGGGGGGGGGGCTGAAAATTTGAATCGTTCAAAATCACTCATATTTTTAACCACTGGAATCTTAAGGCAGCCAATGTGTAGCATATAGCTCAATTTGGACTCCAACTTGTATATTTTGCATAGGGTTCCATGTAAAATTAAAACTTCAAATGCATTTTTCTGAATTCCAAGTGCTTTTTTCCTCTGGCGTCAAAAAATTAGAATTGGTTCCGGATAAAAGGTTCGCAACGAGAACGCGCATATTACTTAGGGCTTTCGAGATAAAAAAAAAAAAAAAAAAAAAAAAAAAAGCCGCAAAAAATTGAAATCGATATTTTGCTCCACAGGCTGGCTGTGTACTGTACATACACAATGTGTAGCTGATACAGTGAAATTTGACTGCCACACTCTTGCAGCCAATGGGCTATTCCATTTGACATGCATACACCCCCTAGATGGAGGTCATGACCTCAATCGCACACACAGGGGTGTAGATATCAAATGGAATCGCCTATTCAGGTAACTTCATTTGAAATTCACACTCCCTGTGTGGAAGATTAAGGGCATGTCTTCCATAGGGGTGTATGGATTTTAACTGAATAGCCCAATGGTTTAATCACCTGTTTGAGTTCTGCATGTAAAATCATCTGCAAGTAAGAAGCCCCCATGTCACAAGGGAAAAAGCGGTAAATCGCACATTATTTCACATTATTTGCACATTATTTGCAGAATCTCTCCTCTTTTTCACATTATAAGCTTACTTAACAGAAATTGTGGAAAATTTTGGCGATCTTAGCGTTTTTGAGCGATTTTGCTCGTTTTACCGCTTTTTCCCTTGTGTCATGGGGCCTGTATCACCCGCCATACACCAAATTTTTGAAGGGGAAAAAATGCATTGGGGGGTTATGGGGGGGTCAAAAAAATAAAATGTTTGAAATTGCCCATACTTTCAACCCCTGCAATTTTAAGGCAGTCAATATATAGGATATTGCCAAATTTGAATTCCAAAATGTGGCTTTACCACAGGGTTCAATGGGAGAATTCAAACTTTAAATGGCTTTTTCCGAATTTCAAGTGCTTTTTTCCTCTGGCGTCAAAAAATTAGAATTGATTCCGATCAAAGTTTCATAACGAGAACGCCAGCATATTACTTAGGGCTTTCGAAAGAAGCGGAAATTTAAATCAAATTTGCTCCACAGGTTCCAAAGTACACAATGTGCTTACACTCAGTGATTTACCAGCCTACCTTGTATGTCCGATGTGTTAAATGCAGCCAATGCTTAATGGGCTGTTCCAGTTAAAATCCTTACACCCTCTAGATGGAGGTCATGACGTCAATCTTGCACACAGGAGTGTAGATATCAAATATGGTCACCCATTCAGGCAACTCCATTTGTATTCCCACTCCCTGTGTGGAAGATGTCTTGCCGGGTGGGGAGTATGGAATTCAAATGGAATAGCCCAGCATTTCTTCTTTTGTAGGATTTGAAGGATTTCAATATTTAAGTCTGTTCCAGATCATGATTTTACATTTGAATTCACTCGCCTTTAAAAAATAAAAAAAAATCTGCAGGGGGGGGTAGGTGGGGGGGGGGCTGAAAATTTGAATCGTTCAAAATCACTCATATTTTTAACCACTGGAATCTTAAGGCAGCCAATGTGTAGCATATAGCTCAATTTGGACTCCAACTTGTATATTTTGCATAGGGTTCCATGTAAAATTAAAACTTCAAATGCATTTTTCTGAATTCCAAGTGCTTTTTTCTCTGGCGTCAAAAAATTAGAATTGGTTCCGGATCAAAGTTTCGCAAACGAGAACGCGCATATTACTTAGGGCTTTCGAGATAAAAAAAAAAAAAAAAAAAAAAAAAAAGCCGCAAAAAAATTGAAATCGATATTTTGCTCCACAGGCTGGCTGTGTACTGTACATACACAATGTGTAGCTGATACAGTGAAATTTGACTGCCACACTCTTGCAGCCAATGGGCTATTCCATTTGACATGCATACACCCCCTAGATGGAGGTCATGACTCATCACAAGCACACAGGGGTGTAGATATCAAATGGAATCGCCTATTCAGGTAACTTCATTTGAAATTCACACTCCCTGTGTGGAAGATTAAGGGCATGTCTTCCATAGGGGTGTATGGATTTTAACTGGATAGCCCAATGGTTTAATCACCTGTTTGAGTTCTGCATGTAAAATCATCTGCAAGTAAGAAGCCCCCATGTCACAAGGGAAAAAGCGGTAAATCGCACATTATTTCACATTATTTGCACATTATTTGCAGAATCTCTCCTCTTTTTCACATTATAAGCTTACTTAACAGAAATTGTGGAAAATTTTGGCGATCTTAGCGTTTTTGAGCGATTTTGCTCGTTTTACCGCTTTTTCCCTTGTGTCATGGGGCCTGTATCACCCGCCATACACCAAATTTTTTGAAGGGGAAAAATGCATTGGGGGGGGGTTATGGGGGGGTCAAAAAAAATAAAATGTTTGAAATTGCCCATACTTTCAACCCCTGCAATTTTAAGGCAGTCAATATATAGGATATTGCCAAATTTGAATTCCAAAATGTGGCTTTACCACAGGGTTCAATGGGAGAATTCAAACTTTAAATGGCTTTTTCCGAATTTCAAGTGCTTTTTTCCTCTGGCGTCAAAAAATTAGAATTGATTCCGATCAAAGTTTCAAGAACGAGAACGCGCATATATTACTTAGGGCTTTCGAAAGAAGCGGAAATTTAAATCAAATTTGCTCCACAGGTTCCAAAGTACACAATGTGCTTACACTCAGTGATTTACCAGCCTACCTTGTATGTCCGATGTGTTAAATGCAGCCAATGCTTAATGGGCTGTTCCAGTTAAAATCCTTACACCCTCTAGATGGAGGTCATGACGTCAATCTTGCACACAGGAGTGTAGATATCAAATATGGTCACCCATTCAGGCAACTCCATTTGATATTCACACTCCCTGTGTGGAAGATGTCTTGCCGGGTGGGGAGTATGGAATTCAAATGGAATAGCCCAGCATTTCTTCTTTTGTAGGATTTGAAGGATTTCAATATTTAAGTCTGTTCCAGATCATGATTTTACATTTGAATTCACTCGCCTTTAAAAAAAAAAAAAAAAAATCTGCAGGGGGGTAGGTGGGGGGGGCTGAAAATTTGAATCGTTCAAAATCACTCATATTTTTAACCACTGGAATCTTAAGGCAGCCAATGTGTAGCATATAGCTCAATTTGGACTCCAACTTGTATATTTTGCATAGGGTTCCATGTAAAATTAAAACTTCAAATGCATTTTTCTGGAATTCCAAGTGCTTTTTTCCTCTGGCGTCAAAAAAAATTAGAATTGGTTCCGGATCAAAGTTTCAACGAGAACGCCAGCATATTACTTAGGGCTTTCGAGAAAAAAAAAAAAAAAAAAAAAAAAGCCGCAAAAAATTGAAATCGATATTTTGCTCCACAGGCTGGCTGTGTACTGTACATACACAATGTGTAGCTGATACAGTGAAATTTGACTGCCACACTCTTGCAGCCAATGGGCTATTCCATTTGACATGCATACACCCCCTAGATGGAGGTCATGACCTTAATCGCCACACAGGGGTGTAGATATCAAATGGAATCGCCTATTCAGGTAACTTCATTTGAAATTCACACTCCCTGTGTGGAAGATTAAGGGCATGTCTTCCATAGGGGTGTATGGATTTTACCTGGAATAGCCCAATGGTTTAATCACCTGTTTGAGTTCTGCATGTAAAATCATCTGCAAGTAAGAAGCCCCCATGTCACAAGGGAAAAAGCGGTAAATCGCACATTATTTCACATTATTTGCACATTATTTGCAGAATCTCTCCTCTTTTTCACATTATAAGCTTACTTAACAGAAATTGTGGAAAATTTTGGCGATCTTAGCGTTTTTGAGCGATTTTGCTCGTTTTACCGCTTTTTCCCTTGTGTCATGGGGCCTGTATCACCCGCCATACACCAAATTTTTTGAAGGGGAAAAAATGCATTGGGGGGGGGGGGGGGGTTATGGGGGGGGGGGCAAAAAAAATAAAATGTTTGAAATTGCCCATACTTTCAACCCCTGCAATTTTAAGGCAGTCAATATATAGGATATTGCCAAATTTGAATTCCAAATGTGGCTTTACCACAGGGTTCAATGGGAGAATTCAAACTTTAAATGGCTTTTTCCGAATTTCAAGTGCTTTTTTCCTCTGGCGCCAAAAAATTAGAATTGATTCCGGATCAAAGTTTCAAGAACGAGAACGCCAGATATTACTTAGGGCTTTCGAAAGAAGCGGAAATTTAAATCAAATTTGCTCCACAGGTTCCAAAGTACACAATGTGCTTACACTCAGTGATTTACCAGCCTACCTTGTATGTCCGATGTGTTAAATGCAGCCAATGCTTAATGGGCTGTTCCAGTTAAAATCCTTACACCCTCTAGATGGAGGTCATGACGTCAATCTTGCACACAGGAGTGTAGATATCAAATATGGTCACCCATTCAGGCAACTCCATTTGATATTCACACTCCCTGTGTGGAAGATGTCTTGCCGGGTGGGGAGTATGGAATTCAAATGGAATAGCCCAGCATTTCTTCTTTTGTAGGATTTGAAGGATTTCAATATTTAAGTCTGTTCCAGATCATGATTTTACATTTGAATTCACTCGCCTTTAAAAAAAAAAAAAAATCTGCAGGGGGGGTAGGGGGGGGGGGCTGAAAATTTGAATCGTTCAAAATCACTCATATTTTTAACCACTGGAATCTTAAGGCAGCCAATGTGTAGCATATAGCTCAATTTGGACTCCAACTTGTATATTTTGCATAGGGTTCCATGTAAAATTAAAACTTCAAATGCATTTTTCTGAATTCCAAGTGCTTTTTTCCTCTGGCGTCAAAAAATTAGAATTGGTTCCGGATCAAAGTTTCAACGAGAGAACGCATATTACTTAGGGCTTTCGAGATAAAAAAAAAAAAAAAAAAAAAAGCCGCAAAAAATTGAAATCGATATTTTGCTCCACAGGCTGGCTGTGTACTGTACATACACAATGTGTAGCTGATACAGTGAAATTTGACTGCCACACTCTTGCAGCCAATGGGCTATTCCATTTGACATGCATACACCCCTAGATGGAGGTCATGACCTCAATCACACACACAGGGGTGTAGATATCAAATGGAATCGCCTATTCAGGTAACTTCATTTGAAATTCACACTCCCTGTGTGGAAGATTAAGGGCATGTCTTCCATAGGGGTGTATGGATTTTAACTGGCATAGCCCAATGGTTTAATCACCTGTTTGAGTTCTGCATGTAAAATCATCTGCAAGTAAGAAGCCCCCATGTCACAAGGGAAAAAGCGGTAAATCGCACATTATTTCACATTATTTGCACATTATTTGCAGAATCTCTCCTCTTTTTTCACATTATAAGCTTACTTACAGAAATTGTGGAAAATTTTGGCGATCTTAGCGTTTTTGAGCGATTTTGCTCGTTTTACCGCTTTTTCCCTTGTGTCATGGGGCCTGTATCACCCGCCATACACCAAATTTTTTGAAGGGGAAAAAATGCATTGGGGGGGGGGGGTGTTGGGGGGGGGGTCAAAAAAAATAAAATGTTTGAAATTGCCCATACTTTCAACCCCTGCAATTTTAAGGCAGTCAATATATAGGATATTGCCAAATTTGAATTCCAAAATGTGGCTTTACCACAGGGTTCAATGGGAGAATTCAAACTTTAAATGGCTTTTTCCTGTATTTTAAGTGCTTTTTTCCTCTGGCGTCAAAAAATTAGAATTGATTCCGGATCAAAGTTTCAAACGAGAACGCCAGCATATTACTTAGGGCTTTCGAAAGAAGCGGAAATTTAAATCAAATTTGCTCCACAGGTTCCAAAGTACACAATGTGCTTACACTCAGTGATTTACCAGCCTACCTTGTATGTCCGATGTGTAAAATGCAGCCAATGCTTAATGGGCTGTTCCAGTTAAAATCCTTACACCCTCTAGATGGAGGTCATGACGTCAATCTTGCACACAGGAGTGTAGATATCAAATATGGTCACCCATTCAGGCAACTCCATTTGATATTCACACTCCCTGTGTGAAGATGTCTTGCCGGGTGGGGAGTATGGAATTCAAATGGAATAGCCCAGCATTTCTTCTTTTGTAGGATTTGAAGGATTTCAATATTTAAGTCTGTTCCAGATCATGATTTTACATTTGAATTCACTCGCCTTTAAAAAATAAAAAAAAAAATCTGCAGGGGGGTAGGTGGGGGGGGCTGAAAATTTGAATCGTTCAAAATCACTCATATTTTTAACCACTGGAATCTTAAGGCAGCCAATGTGTAGCATATAGCTCAATTTGGACTCCAACTTGTATATTTTGCATAGGGTTCCATGTAAAATTAAAACTTCAAATGCATTTTTCTGAATTCCAAGTGCTTTTTTCCTCTGGAGTCAAAAAATTAGAATTGGTTCCGGATCAAAGTTTCGCAACGAGAACGCGCATATAACTTAGGGCTTTCGAGATAAAAAAAAAAAAAAAAAAAAAAAAAAAAAAGCCGCAAAAAATTGAAATCGATATTTTGCTCCACAGGCTGGCTGTGTACTGTACATACACAATGTGTAGCTGATACAGTGAAATTTGACTGCCACACTCTTGCAGCCAATGGGCTATTCCATTTGACATGCATACACCCCTAGATGGAGGTCATGACCTCAATCACACACAGGGGTGTGTATATCAAATGGAATCGCCTATTCAGGTAACTTCATTTGAAATTCACACTCCCTGTGTGGAAGATTAAGGCATGTCTTCCATAGGGGTGTATGGATTTTAACTGAATAGCCCAATGGTTTAATCACCTGTTTGAGTTCTGCATGTAAAATCATCTGCAAGTAAGAAGCCCCCATGTCACAAGGGAAAAAGCGGTAAATCGCACATTATTTCACATTATTTGCACATTATTTGCAGAATCTCTCCTCTTTTGTCACATTATAGGCTTACTTAACAGAAATTGTGGAAAATTTTGGCGATCTTAGCGTTTTTGAGCGATTTTGCTCGTTTTACCGCTTTTTCTCTTTTTTCTTTGGGCCTGTATCACCCGCCATACACCAAATTTTTGAAGGGGAAAAAAATGCATTGGGGGGGGGGGTTATGGGGGGTCAAAAAAAATAAAATGTTTGAAATTGCCCATACTTTCAACCCCTGCAATTTTAAGGCAGTCAATATATAGGATATTGCCAAATTTGAATTCCAAAATGTGGCTTTACCACAGGGTTCAATGGGAGAATTCAAACTTTAAATGGCTTTTTCCGGAATTTCAAGTGTTTTTTTCCTATAGCGTCAAAAAATTAGAATTGATTCCGGATCAAAGTTTCAAAACGAGAACGCGCATATTACTTAGGGCTTTCGAAAGAGGCGGGAAATTTAAATCAAATTTGCTCCACAGGTTCCAAAGTACACAATGTGCTTACACTCAGTGATTTACCAGCCTACCTTGTATGTCCGATGTGTTAAATGCAGCCAATGCTTAATGGGCTGTTCCAGTTAAAATCCTTACACCCTCTAGATGGAGGTCATGACGTCAATCTTGCACACAGGAGTGTAGATATCAAATATGGTCACCCATTCAGGCAACTCCATTTGATATTCACACTCCCTGTGTGGAAGATGTCTTGCCGGGTGGGGAGTATGGAATTCAAATGGAATAGCCCAGCATTTCTTCTTTTGTAGGATTTGAAGGATTTCAATATTTAAGTCTGTTCCAGATCATGATTTTACATTTGAATTCACTCGCCTTTAAAAAAAAAAAAAAAAAATCTGCAGGGGGGTAGGTGGGGGGGGGGGGCTGAAAATTTGAATCGTTCAAAATCACTCATATTTTTAACCACTGGAATCTTAAGGCAGCCAATGTGTAGCATATAGCTCAATTTGGACTCCAACTTGTATATTTTGCATAGGGTTCCATGTAAAATTAAAACTTCAAATGCATTTTCTGAATTCCAAGTGCTTTTTTCCTCTGGCGTCAAAAAATTAGAATTGGTTCCGGATCAAAGTTTCAAGCAACGAGAACGCCGCATATTACTTAGGGCTTTCGAGATAAAAAAAAAAAAAAAAAAAAAAAAAAGCCGCAAAAAATTGAAATCGATATTTTGCTCCACAGGCTGGCTGTGTACTGTACATACACAATGTGTAGCTGATACAGTGAAATTTGACTGCCACACTCTTGCAGCCAATGGGCTATTCCATTTGACATGCATACACCCCCTAGATGGAGGTCATGACCTCAATCGCGCACACAGGGGTGTAGATATCAAATGGAATCGCCTATTCAGGTAACTTCATTTGAAATTCACACTCCCTGTGTGGAAGATTAAGGGCATGTCTTCCATAGGGGTGTATGGATTTTAACTGAATAGCCCAATGGTTTAATCACCTGTTTGAGTTCTGCATGTAAAATCATCTGCAAGTAAGAAGCCCCCATAAAAAAAAAAAAAAAGCGGTAAATCGCACATTATTTCACATTATTTGCACATTATTTGCAGAATCTCTCCTTTTTTCACATTATAAGCTTACTTAACAGAAATTGTGGAAAATTTTGGCGATCTTAGCGTTTTTGAGCGATTTTGCTCGTTTTACCGCTTTTTCCCTTGTGTCATGGGGCCTGTATCACCCGCCATACACCAAATTTTTTGAAGGGGAAAAAATGCATTGGGGGGGGGGGGGGGTCAAAAAAAATAAAATGTTTGAAATTGCCCATACTTTCAACCCCTGCAATTTTAAGGCAGTCAATATATAGGATATTGCCAAATTTGAATTCCAAAATGTGGCTTTACCACAGGGTTCAATGGGAGAATTCAAACTTTAAATGGCTTTTTCCGAATTTCAAGTGCTTTTTTCCTCTGGCGTCAAAAAATTAGAATTGATTCGGATCAAAGTTTCAAGCAACGAGAACGCCAGATATTACTTAGGGCTTTCGAAAGAAGCGGAGAAATTTAAATCAAATTTGCTCCACAGGTTCCAAAGTACACAATGTGCTTACACTCAGTGATTTACCAGCCTACCTTGTATGTCCGATGTGTTAAATGCAGCCAATGCTTAATGGGCTGTTCCAGTTAAAATCCTTACACCCTCTAGATGGAGGTCATGACGTCAATCTTGCACACAGGAGTGTAGATATCAAATATGGTCACCCATTCAGGCAACTCCATTTGATATTCACACTCCCTGTGTGGAAGATGTCTTGCCGGGTGGGGAGTATGGAATTCAAATGGAATAGCCCAGCATTTCTTCTTTTGTAGGATTTGAAGGATTTCAATATTTAAGTCTGTTCCAGATCATGATTTTACATTTGAATTCACTCGCCTTTAAAAAAAAAAAAAAATCTGCAGGGGGGGGTAGGTGGGGGGGGCTGAAAATTTGAATCGTTCAAAATCACTCATATTTTTAACCACTGGAATCTTAAGGCAGCCAATGTGTAGCATATAGCTCAATTTGGACTCCAACTTGTATATTTTGCATAGGGTTCCATGTAAAATTAAAACTTCAAATGCATTTTTCTGGAATTCCAAGTGCTTTTTTCCTCTGGCGTCAAAAAATTAGAATTGGTTCCGGATCAAAGTTTCAAACGAGAACGCGCATATTACTTAGGGCTTTCGAGATAAAAAAAAAAAAAAAAAAAAAAAAAAGCCGCAAAAAATTGAAATCGATATTTTGCTCCACAGGCTGGCTGTGTACTGTACATACACAATGTGTAGCTGATACAGTGAAATTTGACTGCCACACTCTTGCAGCCAATGGGCTATTCCATTTGACATGCATACACCCCCCTAGATGGAGGTCATGACCTCAAGAGCGCACACAGGGGCGTAGATATCAAATGGAATCGCCTATTCAGGTAACTTCATTTGAAATTCACCCTCCCTGTGTGGAAGATTAAGGGCATGTCTTCCATAGGGGTGTATGGATTTTAACTGAATAGCCCAATGGTTTAATCACCTGTTTGAGTTCTGCATGTAAAATCATCTGCAAGTAAGAAGCCCCCATGTCACAAGGGAAAAAGCGGTAAATCGCACATTATTTCACATTATTTGCACATTATTTGCAGAATCTCTCCTCTTTTTCACATTATAAGCTTACTTAACAGAAATTGTGGAAAATTTTGGCGATCTTAGCGTTTTTGAGCGATTTTGCTCGTTTTACCGCTTTTTCCCTTGTGTCATGGGGCCTGTATCACCCGCCATACACCAAATTTTTGAAGGGAAAAAAATGCATTGGGGGGGTTATGGGGGGGGGTCAAAAAAAAAAATAAAATGTTTGAAATTGCCCATACTTTCAACCCCTGCAATTTTAAGGCAGTCAATATATAGGATATTGCCAAATTTGAATTCCAAAATGTGGCTTTACCACAGGGTTCAATGGGAGAATTCAAACTTTAAATGGCTTTTTCCGGAAGTTCAAGTGCTTTTTTCCTCTGGCGTCAAAAAATTAGAATTGATTCCGGATCAAAGTTTCTAACGAGAACGCCAGATATTACTTAGGGCTTTCGAAAGAAGCGGAAATTTAAATCAAATTTGCTCCACAGGTTCCAAAGTACACAATGTGCTTACACTCAGTGATTTACCAGCCTACCTTGTATGTCCGATGTGTTAAATGCAGCCAATGCTTAATGGGCTGTTCCAGTTAAAATCCTTACACCCTCTAGATGGAGGTCATGACGTCAATCTTGCACACAGGAGTGTAGATATCAAATATGGTCACCCATTCAGGCAACTCCATTTGATATTCACACTCCCTGTGTGGAAGATGTCTTGCCGGGTGGGGAGTATGGAATTCAAATGGAATAGCCCAGCATTTCTTCTTTTGTAGGATTTGAAGGATTTCAATATTTAAGTCTGTTCCAGATCATGATTTTACATTTGAATTCACTCGCCTTTAAAAAAAAAAAAAAAAAATCTGCAGGGGGGTAGGTGGGGGGGGGGCTGAAAATTTGAATCGTTCAAAATCACTCATATTTTTAACCACTGGAATCTTAAGGCAGCCAATGTGTAGCATATAGCTCAATTTGGACTCCAACTTGTATATTTTGCATAGGGTTCCATGTAAAATTAAAACTTCAAATGCATTTTTCTGAATTCCAAGTGCTTTTTTCCTCTGGCGTCAAAAAAAAATTAGAATTGGTTCGGATCAAAGTTTCATACGAGAACGCATATATTACTTAGGGCTTTCGAGATAAAAAAAAAAAAAAAAAAAAAAAGCCGCAAAAAAAATTGAAATCGATATTTTGCTCCACAGGCTGGCTGTGTACTGTACATACACAATGTGTAGCTGATACAGTGAAATTTGACTGCCACACTCTTGCAGCCAATGGGCTATTCCATTTGACATGCATACACCCCCTAGGTGGAGATCATGACCTCAATCACGCACACAGGGTGTAGATATCAAATGGAATCGCCTATTCAGGTAACTTCATTTGAAATTCACACTCCCTGTGTGGAAGATTAAGGGCATGTCTTCCATAGGGGTGTATGGATTTTAACTGGAATAGCCCAATGGTTTAATCACCTGTTTGAGTTCTGCATGTAAAATCATCTGCAAGTAAGAAGCCCCCATGTCACAAGGGAAAAAGCGGTAAATCGCACATTATTTCACATTATTTGCACATTATTTGCAGAATCTCTCCTCTTTTTTTACATTATAAGCTTACTTAACAGAAATTGTGGAAAATTTTGGCGATCTTAGCGTTTTTGAGCGATTTTGCTCGTTTTACCGCTTTTTCCCTTGTGTCATGGGGCCTGTATCACCCGCCATACACCAAATTTTTGAAGGGGAAAAAAATGCATTGGGGGGGGGGTTATGGGGGGTCAAAAAAAATAAAATGTTTGAAATTGCCCATACTTTCAACCCCTGCAATTTTAAGGCAGTCAATATATAGGATATTGCCAAATTTGAATTCCAAAATGTGGCTTTACCACAGGGTTCAATGGGAGAATTCAAACTTTAAATGGCTTTTTCCGAATTTCAAGTGCTTTTTTCCTCTGGCGTCAAAAAATTAGAATTGATTCCGGATCAAAGTTTCATAACGAGAACGCAGCATATTACTTAGGGCTTTCGAAAGAAGCGGAAATTTAAATCAAATTTGCTCCACAGGTTCCAAAGTACACAATGTGCTTACACTCAGTGATTTACCAGCCTACCTTGTATGTCCGATGTGTTAAATGCAGCCAATGCTTAATGGGCTGTTCCAGTTAAAATCCTTACACCCTCTAGATGGAGGTCATGACGTCAATCTTGCACACAGGAGTGTAGATATCAAATATGGTCACCCATTCAGGCAACTCCATTTGATATTCACACTCCCTGTGTGGAAGATGTCTTGCCGGTGGGGAGTATGGAATTCAAATGGAATAGCCCAGCATTTCTTCTTTTGTAGGATTTGAAGGATTTCAATATTTAAGTCTGTTCCAGATCATGATTTTACATTTGAATTCACTCGCCTTTAAAAAAAAAAAAAAAAAAATCTGCAGGGGGGTAGGTGGGGGCTGAAAATTTGAATCGTTCAAAATCACTCATATTTTTAACCACTGGAATCTTAAGGCAGCCAATGTGTAGCATATAGCTCAATTTGGACTCCAACTTGTATATTTTGCATAGGGTTCCATGTAAAATTAAAACTTCAAATGCATTTTTCTGGAATTCCAAGTGCTTTTTTCCTCTGGCGTCAAAAAATTAGAATTGGTTCCGGATCAAAGTTTCATAACGAGAACGCGATATTACTTAGGGCTTTCGAGATAAAAAAAAAAAAAAAAAAAAAAAAAAAGCCGCAAAAAATTGAAATCGATATTTTGCTCCACAGGCTGGCTGTGTACTGTACATACACAATGTGTAGCTGATACAGTGAAATTTGACTGCCACACTCTTGCAGCCAATGGGCTATTCCATTTGACATGCATACACCCCCTAGATGGAGGTCATGACCTCAATCACACACAGGGGTGTAGATATCAAATGGAATCGCCTATTCAGGTAACTTCATTTGAAATTCACACTCCCTGTGTGGAAGATTAAGGGCATGTCTTCCATAGGGGTGTATGGATTTTAACTGGAATAGCCCAATGGTTTAATCACCTGTTTGAGTTCTGCATGTAAAATCATCTGCAAGTAAGAAGCCCCCATGTCACAAGGGAAAAAGCGGTAAATCGCACATTATTTCACATTATTTGCACATTATTTGCAGAATCTCTCCTCTTTTTTCACATTATAAGCTTACTTAACAGAAATTGTGGAAAATTTTGGCGATCTTAGCGTTTTTGAGCGATTTTGCTCGTTTTACCGCTTTTTCCCTTGTGTCATGGGGCCTGTATCACCCGCCATACACCAAATTTTTTGAAGGGGAAAAAATGCATTGGGGGGGGGGGGGGGGTTGGGGGGGGGGGCAAAAAAAAAAAAAATGTTTGAAATTGCCCATACTTTCAACCCCTGCAATTTTAAGGCAGTCAATATATAGGATATTGCCAAATTTGAATTCCAAAATGTGGCTTTACCACAGGGTTCAATGGGAGAATTCAAACTTTAAATGGCTTTTTCCGAATTTCAAGTGCTTTTTTCCTCTGGCGTCAAAAAATTAGAATTGATTCGGATCAAAGTTTCATAGCGAGAACGCGCATATTACTTAGGGCTTTCGAAAGAAGCGGAAATTTAAATCAAATTTGCTCCACAGGTTCCAAAGTACACAATGTGCTTACACTCAGTGATTTACCAGCCTACCTTGTATGTCCGATGTGTTAAATGCAGCCAATGCTTAATGGGCTGTTCCAGTTAAAATCCTTACACCCTCTAGATGGAGGTCATGACGTCAATCTTGCACACAGGAGTGTAGATATCAAATATGGTCACCCATTCAGGCAACTCCATTTGATATTCACACTCCCTGTGTGGAAGATGTCTTGCCGGGTGGGGAGTATGGAATTCAAATGGAATAGCCCAGCATTTCTTCTTTTGTAGGATTTGAAGGATTTCAATATTTAAGTCTGTTCCAGATCATGATTTTACATTTGAAATCACTCGCCTTTAAAAAAAAAAAAAAAATCTGCAGGGGGGTAGGTGGGGGGGGGGGGCTGAAAATTTGAATCGTTCAAAATCACTCATATTTTTAACCACTGGAATCTTAAGGCAGCCAATGTGTAGCATATAGCTCAATTTGGACTCCAACTTGTATATTTTGCATAGGGTTCCATGTAAAATTAAAACTTCAAATGCATTTTTCTGAATTCCAAGTGCTTTTTTCTCTGGCGTCAAAAAATTAGAATTGGTTCGGATCAAAGTTTCAAAACGAGAACGCGCATATTACTTAGGGCTTTCGAGATAAAAAAAAAAAAAAAAAAAAAAAAAAAAAAGCCGCAAAAAATTGAAATCGATATTTTGCTCCACAGGCTGGCTGTGTACTGTACATACACAATGTGTAGCTGATACAGTGAAATTTGACTGCCACACTCTTGCAGCCAATGGGCTATTCCATTTGACATGCATACACCCCCCCTAGATGGAGGTCATGACCTCAATCACGCACACAGGGGTGTAGATATCAAATGGAATCGCCTATTCAGGTAACTTCATTTGAAATTCACACTCCCTGTGTGGAAGATTAAGGCATGTCTTCCATAGGGGTGTATGGATTTTAACTGGAATAGCCCAATGGTTTAATCACCTGTTTGAGTTCTGCATGTAAAATCATCTGCAAGTAAGAAGCCCCCATGTCACAAGGGAAAAAGCGGTAAATCGCACATTATTTCACATTATTTGCACATTATTTGCAGAATCTCTCCTCTTTTTTTACATTATAAGCTTACTTAACAGAAATTGTGGAAAATTTTGGCGATCTTAGCGTTTTTGAGCGATTTTGCTCGTTTTACCGCTTTTTCCCTTGTGTCATGGGGCCTGTATCACCCGCCATACACCAAATTTTTGAAGGGGAAAAAAATGCATTGGGGGGGGGGGTTATGGGGGGGGGTCAAAAAAAAATAAAATGTTTGAAATTGCCCATACTTTCAACCCCTGCAATTTTAAGGCAGTCAATATATAGGATATATTGCCAAATTTGAATTCCAAAATGTGGCTTTACCACAGGGTTCAATGGGAGAATTCAAACTTTAAATGGCTTTTTCCGAATTTCAAGTGCTTTTTTCCTCTGGCGTCAAAAAATTAGAATTGATTCGGATCAAAGTTTCATAACGAGAACGCGCATATTACTTAGGGCTTTCGAAAGAAGCGGAAATTTAAATCAAATTTGCTCCACAGGTTCCAAAGTACACAATGTGCTTACACTCAGTGATTTACCAGCCTACCTTGTATGTCCGATGTGTTAAATGCAGCCAATGCTTAATGGGCTGTTCCAGTTAAAATCCTTACACCCTCTAGATGGAGGTCATGACGTCAATCTTGCACACAGGAGTGTAGATATCAAATATGGTCACCCATTCAGGCAACTCCATTTGATATTCACACTCCCTGTGTGGAAGATGTCTTGCCGGTGGGGAGTATGGAATTCAAATGGAATAGCCCAGCATGTCTTCGTTTGTAGGATTTGAAGGATTCAATATTTAAGTCTGTTCCAGATCATGAGTTTACATTTGAATTCACTCGCCTTTAAAAAATAAAAAAATCTGCAGGGGGGGTAGGTGGGGGGGGGGGCTGAAAATTTGAATCGTTCAAAATCACTCATATTTTTAACCACTGGAATCTTAAGGCAGCCAATGTGTAGCATATAGCTCAATTTGGACTCCAACTTGTATATTTTGCATAGGGTTCCATGTAAAATTAAAACTTCAAATGCATTTTCTGAATTCCAAGTGCTTTTTTCCTCTGGCGTCAAAAAAAATTAGAATTGGTTCCGGATCAAAGTTTCGCAACGAGAACGCGCATATTACTTAGGGCTTTCGAGATAAAAAAAAAAAAAAAAAAAAAAAAAAAAGCCGCAAAAAATTGAAATCGATATTTTGCTCCACAGGCTGGCTGTGTACTGTACATACACAATGTGTAGCTGATACAGTGAAATTTGACTGCCACACTCTTGCAGCCAATGGGCTATTCCATTTGACATGCATACACCCCTAGATGGAGGTCATGACCTCAATCGCGCACACAGGGGTGTAGATATCAAATGGAATCGCCTATTCAGGTAACTTCATTTGAAATTCACACTCCCTGTGTGGAAGATTAAGGGCATGTCTTCCATAGGGGTGTATGGATTTTAACTGGAATAGCCCAATGGTTTAATCACCTGTTTGAGTTCTGCATGTAAAATCATCTGCAAGTAAAAGCCCCCATGTCACAAGGGAAAAAGCGGTAAATCGCACATTATTTCACATTATTTGCACATTATTTGCAGAATCTCTCCTCTTTTTTCACATTATAAGCTTACTTAACAGAAATTGTGGAAAATTTTGGCGATCTTAGCGTTTTTGAGCGATTTTGCTCGTTTTACCGCTTTTTCCCTTGTGTCATGGGGCCTGTATCACCCGCCATACACCAAATTTTTGAAGGGGAAAAATGCATTGGGGGGGGGTTATGGGGGGGTCAAAAAAATAAAATGTTTGAAATTGCCCATACTTTCAACCCCTGCAATTTTAAGGCAGTCAATATATAGGATATTGCCAAATTTGAATTCCAAAATGTGGCTTTACCACAGGGTTCAATGGGAGAATTCAAACTTTAAATGGCTTTTTCCGAATTTCAAGTGCTTTTTTCCTCTGGCGTCAAAAAATTAGAATTGATTCGGATCAAAGTTTCATAGCGAGAACGCGCAGATATTACTTAGGGCTTTCGAAAGAAGCGGAAATTTAAATCAAATTTGCTCCACAGGTTCCAAAGTACACAATGTGCTTACACTCAGTGATTTACCAGCCTACCTTGTATGTCCGATGTGTTAAATGCAGCCAATGCTTAATGGGCTGTTCCAGTTAAAATCCTTACACCCTCTAGATGGAGGTCATGACGTCAATCTTGCACACAGGAGTGTAGATATCAAATATGGTCACCCATTCAGGCAACTCCATTTGATATTCACACTCCCTGTGTGGAAGATGTCTTGCCGGTGGGGAGTATGGAATTCAAATGGAATAGCCCAGCATTTCTTCTTTTGTAGGATTTGAAGGATTTCAATATTTAAGTCTGTTCCAGATCATGATTTTACATTTGAATTCACTCGCCTTTAAAAAAAAAAAAAAAAATCTGCAGGGGGGGTAGGTGGGGGGGGGGGCTGAAAATTTGAATCGTTCAAAATCACTCATATTTTTAACCACTGGAATCTTAAGGCAGCCAATGTGTAGCATATAGCTCAATTTGGACTCCAACTTGTATATTTTGCATAGGGTTCCATGTAAAATTAAAACTTCAAATGCATTTTCTGAATTCCAAGTGCTTTTTTCCTCTGGCGTCAAAAAAAAAATTAGAATTGGTTCGGATCAAAGTTTCATAACGAGAACGCGCATATTACTTAGGGCTTTCGAGATAAAAAAAAAAAAAAAAAAAAAAAAAAAGCCGCAAAAAATTGAAATCGATATTTTGCTCCACAGGCTGGCTGTGTACTGTACATACACAATGTGTAGCTGATACAGTGAATTTTGACTGCCACTCTCTTGCAGCCAATGGGCTATTCCATTTGACATGCATACACCCCTAGATGGAGGTCATGACCTCAATCACACACACAGGGTGTAGATATCAAATGGAATCGCCTATTCAGGTAACTTCATTTGAAATTCACACTCCCTGTGTGGAAGATTAAGGGCATGTCTTCCATAGGGGTGTATGGATTTTAACTGGAATAGCCCAATGGTTTAATCACCTGTTTGAGTTCTGCATGTAAAATCATCTGCAAGTAAGAAGCCCCCATGTCACAAGGGAAAAAAGCGGTAAATCGCACATTATTTCACATTATTTGCACATTATTTGCAGAATCTCTCCTCTTTTTCACATTATAAGCTTACTTAACAGAAATTGTGGAAAATTTTGGCGATCTTAGCGTTTTTGAGCGATTTTGCTCGTTTTACCGCTTTTTCCCTTGTGTCATGGGGCCTGTATCACCCGCCATACACCAAATTTTTGAAGGGGAAAAAAATGCATTGGGGGGTTATTATGGGGGGTCAAAAAAAAAAAAAATGTTTGAAATTGCCCATACTTTCAACCCCTGCAATTTTAAGGCAGTCAATATATAGGATATTGCCCAATTTGAATTCCAAAATGTGGCTTTACCACAGGGTTCAATGGGAGAATTCAAACTTTAAATGGCTTTTTCCGAATTTCAAGTGCTTTTTTCCTCTGGCGTCAAAAAATTAGAATTGATTCGGATCAAAGTTTCATAGCGAGAACGCGCATATTACTTAGGGCTTTCGAAAGAAGCGGAAATTTAAATCAAATTTGCTCCACAGGTTCCAAAGTACACAATGTGCTTACACTCAGTGATTTACCAGCCTACCTTGTATGTCCGATGTGTTAAATGCAGCCAATGCTTAATGGGCTGTTCCAGTTAAAATCCTTACACCCTCTAGATGGAGGTCATGACGTCAATCTTGCACACAGGAGTGTAGATATCAAATATGGTCACCCATTCAGGCAACTCCATTTGATATTCACACTCCCTGTGTGGAAGATGTCTTGCCGGGTGGGGAGTATGGAATTCAAATGGAATAGCCCAGCATTTCTTCTTTTGTAGGATTTGAAGGATTTCAATATTTAAGTCTGTTCCAGATCATGATTTTACATTTGAATTCACTCGCCTTTAAAAAAAAAAAAAAAATCTGCAGGGGGGTAGGTGGGGGGGGGGGCTGAAAATTTGAATCGTTCAAAATCACTCATATTTTTAACCACTGGAATCTTAAGGCAGCCAATGTGTAGCATATAGCTCAATTTGGACTCCAACTTGTATATTTTGCATAGGGTTCCATGTAAAATTAAAACTTCAAATGCATTTTTCTGAATTCCAAGTGCTTTTTTTCCTCTCTGGCGTCAAAAAATTAGAATTGGTTCCGGATCAAAGTTTCACAACGAGAACGCGCATATTACTTAGGGCTTTCGAGATAAAAAAAAAAAAAAAAAAAAAAAAAAAAAGCCGCAAAAAATTGAAATCGATATTTTGCTCCACAGGCTGGCTGTGTACTGTACATACACAATGTGTAGCTGATACAGTGAAATTTGACTGCCACACTCTTGCAGCCAATGGGCTATTCCATTTGACATGCATACACCCCCTAGATGGAGGTCATGACCTCAATCAGCACACAGGGGGTGTAGATATCAAATGGAATCGCCTATTCAGGTAACTTCATTTGAAATTCACACTCCCTGTGTGGAAGATTAAGGGCATGTCTTCCATAGGGGTGTATGGATTTTAACTGGAATAGCCCAATGGTTTAATCACCTGTTTGAGTTCTGCATGTAAAATCATCTGCAAGTAAGAAGCCCCCATGTCACAAGGGAAAAAGCGGTAAATCGCACATTATTTCACATTATTTGCACATTATTTGCAGAATCTCTCCTCTTTTTTCACATTATAAGCTTACTTAACAGAAATTGTGGAAAATTTTGGCGATCTTAGCGTTTTTTTGAGCGATTTTGCTCGTTTTACCGCTTTTTCCCTTGTGTCATGGGGCCTGTATCACCCGCCATACACCAAATTTTTTGAAGGGGAAAAAATGCATTGGGGGGGGGGTGTTTGGGGGGGTCAAAAAAAATAAAATGTTTGAAATTGCCCATACTTTCAACCCCTGCAATTTTAAGGCAGTCAATATATAGGATATTGCCAAATTTGAATTCCAAAATGTGGCTTTACCACAGGGTTCAATGGGAGAATTCAAACTTTAAATGGCTTTTTCCGAATTTCAAGTGCTTTTTTCCTCTGGCGTCAAAAAATTAGAATTGATTCCGGATCAAAGTTTCAAGAACGAGAACGCCAGCATATTACTTAGGGCTTTCGAAAGAAGCGGAAATTTAAATCAAATTTGCTCCACAGGTTCCAAAGTACACAATGTGCTTACACTCAGTGATTTACCAGCCTACCTTGTATGTCCGATGTGTTAAATGCAGCCAATGCTTAATGGGCTGTTCCAGTTAAAATCCTTACACCCTCTAGATGGAGGTCATGACGTCAATCTTGCACACAGGAGTGTAGATATCAAATATGGTCACCCATTCAGGCAACTCCATTTGATATTCACACTCCCTGTGTGGAAGATGTCTTGCCGGGTGGGGAGTATGGAATTCAAATGGAATAGCCCAGCATTTCTTCTTTTGTAGGATTTGAAGGATTTCAATATTTAAGTCTGTTCCAGATCATGATTTTACATTTGAATTCACTCGCCTTTAAAAAAAAAAAAAAAAATCTGCAGGGGGGTAGGTGGGGGGGGGCTGAAAATTTGAATCGTTCAAAATCACTCATATTTTTAACCACTGGAATCTTAAGGCAGCCAATGTGTAGCATATAGCTCAATTTGGACTCCAACTTGTATATTTTGCATAGGGTTCCATGTAAAATTAAAACTTCAAATGCATTTTTCTGTAATTTCCAAGTGCTTTTTTCCTCTGGCGTCAACAAATTAGAATTGGTTCCGGATCAAAGTTTCATAACGAGAACGCGCATATTACTTAGGGCTTTCGAGATAAAAAAAAAAAAAAAAAAAAGCCGCAAAAAATTGAAATCGATATTTTGCTCCACAGGCTGGCTGTGTACTGTACATACACAATGTGTAGCTGATACAGTGAAATTTGACTGCCACACTCTTGCAGCCAATGGGCTATTCCATTTGACATGCATACACCCCCTAGATGGAGGTCATGACCTCAATCGCACACACAGGGGTGTAGATATCAAATGGAATCGCCTATTCAGGTAACTTCATTTGAAATTCACACTCCCTGTGTGGAAGATTAAGGGCATGTCTTCCATAGGGGTGTATGGATTTTAACTGGAATAGCCCAATGGTTTAATCACCTGTTTGAGTTCTGCATGTAAAATCATCTGCAAGTAAGAAGCCCCCATGTCACAAGGGAAAAAGCGGTAAATCGCACATTATTTCACATTATTTGCACATTATTTGCAGAATCTCTCCTCTTTTTCACATTATAAGCTTACTTAACAGAAATTGTGGAAAATTTTGGCGATCTTAGCGTTTTTGAGCGATTTTGCTCGTTTTACCGCTTTTTCCCTTGTGTCATGGGGCCTGTATCACCCGCCATACACCAAATTTTTTGAAGGGGAAAAAATGCATTGGGGGGGGGGTGTTGGGGGGGTCAAAAAAAATAAAATGTTTGAAATTGCCCATACTTTCAACCCCTGCAATTTTAAGGCAGTCAATATATAGGATATTGCCAAATTTGAATTCCAAAATGTGGCTTTACCACAGGGTTCAATGGGAGAATTCAAACTTTAAATGGCTTTTTCCGGAATTTCAAGTGCTTTTTTTCCTCTGGCGTCAAAAAATTAGAATTGATTCGGATCAAAGTTTCATAACGAGAACGCATATTACTTAGGGCTTTCGAAAGAAGCGGAAATTTAAATCAAATTTGCTCCACAGGTTCCAAAGTACACAATGTGCTTACACTCAGTGATTTACCAGCCTACCTTGTATGTCCGATGTGTTAAATGCAGCCAATGCTTAATGGGCTGTTCCAGTTAAAATCCTTACACCCTCTAGATGGAGGTCATGACGTCAATCTTGCACACAGGAGTGTAGATATCAAATATGGTCACCCATTCAGGCAACTCCATTTGATATTCACACTCCCTGTGTGGAAGATGTCTTGCCGGGTGGGGAGTATGGAATTCAAATGGAATAGCCCAGCATTTCTTCTTTTGTAGGATTTGAAGGATTTCAATATTTAAGTCTGTTCCAGATCATGATTTTACATTTGAATTCACTCGCCTTTAAAAAAAAAAAAAAAAAAAATCTGCAGGGGGGTAGGTGGGGGGGGCTGAAAATTTGAATCGTTCAAAATCACTCATATTTTTAACCACTGGAATCTTAAGGCAGCCAATGTGTAGCATATAGCTCAATTTGGACTCCAACTTGTATATTTTGCATAGGGTTCCATGTAAAATTAAAACTTCAAATGCATTTTTTTTTTTTTTTTAGTGCTTTTTTCCTCTATCGTCAAAAAAAAATTAGAATTGGTTGCGTATCAAAGTTTTCCTAACGAGAACGCGCATATTACTTAGGGCTTTCGAGATAAAAAAAAAAAAAAAAAAAAAAGCAAAAAAATTGAAATCGATATTTTGCTCCACAGGCTGGCTGTGTACTGTACATACACAATGTGTAGCTGATACAGTGAAATTTGACTGCCACACTCTTGCAGCCAATGGGCTATTCCATTTGACATGCATACACCCCCTAGATGGAGGTCATGACCTCAATCACGCACACAGGGGTGTAGATATCAAATGGAATCGCCTATCCAGGTAACTTCATTTGAAATTCACACTCCCTGTGTGGAAGATTAAGGGCATGTCTTCCATAGGGGTGTATGGTTTTTAACTGGGATAGCCCAATGGTTTAATCACCTGTTTGAGTTCTGCATGTAAAATCATCTGCAAGTAAGAAGCCCCCATGTCACAAGGGAAAAAGCGGTAAATCGCACATTATTTCACATTATTTGCACATTATTTGCAGAATCTCTCCTCTTTTTTCACATTATAAGCTTACTTAACAGAAATTGTGGAAAATTTTGGCGATCTTAGCGTTTTTGAGCGATTTTGCTCGTTTTACCGCTTTTTCCCTTGTGTCATGGGGCCTGTATCACCCGCCATACACCAAATTTTTTGAAGGGGAAAAAATGCATTGGGGGGGTTATGGGGGGGTCAAAAAAAAAATAAAATGTTTGAAATTGCCCATACTTTCAACCCCTGCAATTTTAAGGCAGTCAATATATAGGATATTGCCAAATTTGAATTCCAAAATGTGGCTTTACCACAGGGTTCAATGGGAGAATTCAAACTTTAAATGGCTTTTTCGAATTTCAAGTGCTTTTTTCCTCTGGCGTCAAAAAATTAGAATTGATTCGGATCAAAGTTTAGCAACGAGAACGCGCATACAACCTAGGGCTTTCGCCAGACGCGAGAAATTTAAATCAAATTTGCTCCACAGGTTCCAAAGTACACAATGTGCTTACACTCAGTGATTTACCAGCCTACCTTGTATGTCCGATGTGTTAAATGCAGCCAATGCTTAATGGGCTGTTCCAGTTAAAATCCTTACACCCTCTAGATGGAGGTCATGACGTCAATCTTGCACACAGGAGTGTAGATATCAAATATGGTCACCCATTCAGGCAACTCCATTTGATATTCACACTCCCTGTGTGGAAGATGTCTTGCCGGGTGGGGAGTATGGAATTCAAATGGAATAGCCCAGCATTTCTTCTTTTGTAGGATTTGAAGGATTTCAATATTTAAGTCTGTTCCAGATCATGATTTTACATTTGAATTCACTCGCCTTTAAAAAAAAAAAAAAAAAAAAAATCTGCAGGGGGGGTAGGTGGGGGGGGCTGAAAATTTGAATCGTTCAAAATCACTCATATTTTTAACCACTGGAATCTTAAGGCAGCCAATGTGTAGCATATAGCTCAATTTGGACTCCAACTTGTATATTTTGCATAGGGTTCCATGTAAAATTAAAACTTCAAATGCATTTTTCTGGAATTCCAAGTGCTTTTTTCCTCTGGCGTCAAAAATTAGAATTGGTTCGGATCAAAGTTTCATAACGAGAACGCGCATATTACTTAGGGCTTTCGAGATAAAAAAAAAAAAAAAAAAAAAAAAAAAAAGCAAAAAAAATTGAAATCGATATTTTGCTCCACAGGCTGGCTGTGTACTGTACATACACAATGTGTAGCTGATACAGTGAAATTTGACTGCCACACTCTTGCAGCCAATGGGCTATTCCATTTGACATGCATACACCCCCTAGATGGAGGTCATGACCTCAATCAGCACACAGGGGTGTAGATATCAAATGGAATCGCCTATTCAGGTAACTTCATTTGAAATTCACACTCCCTGTGTGGAAGATTAAGGGCATGTCTTCCATAGGGGTGTATGGATTTTAACTGGAATAGCCCAATGGTTTAATCACCTGTTTGAGTTCTGCATGTAAAATCATCTGCAAGTAAGAAGCCCCCATGTCACAAGGGAAAAAGCGGTAAATCGCACATTATTTCACATTATTTGCACATTATTTGCAGAATCTCTCCTCTTTGTTCACATTATAAGCTTACTTAACAGAAATTGTGGAAAATTTTGGCGATCTTAGCGTTTTTGAGCGATTTTGCTCGTTTTACCGCTTTTTCCCTTGTGTCATGGGGCCTGTATCACCCGCCATACACCAAATTTTTTGAAGGGGAAAAAATGCATTGGGGGGGGGGGGGGGTTGGGGGGGAGGAAAGTCAAAAAAAAATAAAATGTTTGAAATTGCCCATACTTTCAACCCCTGCAATTTTAAGGCAGTCAATATATAGGATATTGCCAAATTTGAATTCCAAAATGTGGCTTTACCACAGGGTTCAATGGGAGAATTCAAACTTTAAATGGCTTTTTCCGAATTTCAAGTGCTTTTTTCCTCTGGCGTCAAAAAATTAGAATTGATTCGGATCAAAGTTTCATAACGAGAACGCGCATATTACTTAGAGCTTTCGAAAGAAGCGGGAAATTTAAATCAAATTTGCTCCACAGGTTCCAAAGTACACAATGTGCTTACACTCAGTGATTTACCAGCCTACCTTGTATGTCCGATGTGTTAAATGCAGCCAATGCTTAATGGGCTGTTCTAGTTAAAATCCTTACACCCTCTAGATGGAGGTCATGACGTCAATCTTGCACACAGGAGTGTAGATATCAAATATGGTCACCCATTCAGGCAACTCCATTTGATATTCACACTCCCTGTGTGGAAGATGGCTTGCCGGGTAGGCAGTATGGAATTCAAATGGAATAGCCCAGCATTTCTTCTTTTGTAGGATTTGAAGGATTTCAATATTTAAGTCTGTGCCAGATCATGATTTTACATTTGAATTCACTCGCCTTTAAAAAAAAAAAAAAATCTGCAGGGGGGTAGGTGGGGGGGGGCTGAAAATTTGAATCGTTCAAAATCACTCATATTTTTAACCACTGGAATCTTAAGGCAGCCAATGTGTAGCATATAGCTCAATTTGGACTCCAACTTGTATATTTTGCATAGGGTTCCATGTAAAATTAAAACTTCAAATGCATTTTTCTGAATTCCAAGTGCTTTTTTCCTCTGGCGTCAAAAAATTAGAATTGGTTCGGATCAAAGTTTCGCAAACGAGAACGCGCATATTACTTAGGGCTTTCGAGATAAAAAAAAAAAAAAAAAAAAAAAAAAGCCGCAAAAAATTGAAATCGATATTTTGCTCCACAGGCTGGCTGTGTACTGTACATACACAATGTGTAGCTGATACAGTGAAATTTGACTGCCACACTCTTGCAGCCAATGGGCTATTCCATTTGACATGCATACACCCCCTAGATGGAGGTCATGACCTCAATCGCGCACACAGGGGTGTAGATATCAAATGGAATCGCCTATTCAGGTAACTTCATTTGAAATTCACACTCCCTGTGTGGAAGATTAAGGGCATGTCTTCCATAGGGGTGTATGGATTTTAACTGGAATAGCCCAATGGTTTAATCACCTGTTTGAGTTCTGCATGTAAAATCATCTGCAAGTAAGAAGCCCCCATGTCACAAGGGAAAAAGCGGTAAATCGCACATTATTTCACATTATTTGCACATTATTTGCAGAATCTCTCCTCTTTTTCACATTATAAGCTTACTTAACAGAAATTGTGGAAAATTTTGGCGATCTTAGCGTTTTTGAGCGATTTTGCTCGTTTTACCGCTTTTTCCCTTGTGTCATGGGGCCTGTATCACCCGCCATACACCAAATGTTTTGAAGGGGAAAAAATGCATTGGGGGGGTTTGGGGGGGTCAAAAAAAAATAAAATGTTTGAAATTGCCCATACTTTCAACCCCTGCAATTTTAAGGCAGTCAATATATAGGATATTGCCAAATTTGAATTCCAAAATGTGGCTTTACCACAGGGTTCAATGGGAGAATTCAAACTTTAAATGGCTTTTTCGGGAATTTCAAGTGCTTTTTTCCTCTGGAGTCAAAAAATTAGAATTGATTCGGATCAAAGTTTCATAACGAGAACGCAGCGATATTACTTAGGGCTTTCGAAAGAAGCGGAAATTTAAATCAAATTTGCTCCACAGGTTCCAAAGTACACAATGTGCTTACACTCAGTGATTTACCAGCCTACCTTGTATGTCCGATGTGTTAAATGCAGCCAATGCTTAATGGGCTGTTCTAGTTAAAATCCTTACACCCTCTAGATGGAGGTCATGACGTCAATCTTGCACACAGGAGTGTAGATATCAAATATGGTCACCCATTCAGGCAACTCCATTTGATATTCACACGCCCTGTGTGGAAGATGTCTTGCCGGGTGGGGAGTATGGAATTCAAATGGAATAGCCCAGCATTTCTTCTTTTGTAGGATTTGAAGGATTTCAATATTTAAGTCTGTTCCAGATCATGATTTTACATTTGAAATCACTCGCCTTTAAAAAAAAAAAAAAAAAAAATCTGCAGGGGGGTAGGTGGGGGGGGGCTGAAAATTTGAAACGTTCAAAATCACTCATATTTTTAACCACTGAATCTTAAGGCAGCCAATGTGTAGCATATAGCTCAATTTGACTCCAACTTGTATATTTTGCATAGGGTTCCATGTAAAATTAAAACTTCAAATGCATTTTCTGAATTCCAAGTGCTTTTTTCCTCTGGCGTCAAAAAATTAGAATTGGTTCCGGATCAAAGTTTCATAACGAGAACGCAGCATATTACTTAGGGCTTTCGAGATAAAAAAAAAAAAAAAAATAAAAAAAAAAGCCGCAAAAAAATTGAAATCGATATTTTGCTCCACAGGCTGGCTGTGTACTGTACATACACAATGTGTAGCTGATACAGTGAAATTTGACTGCCACACTCTTGCAGCCAATGGGCTATTCCATTTGACATGCATACTCCCCCTAGATGGATGTCATGACCTCAATCGCGCACACATGGGTGTAGATATCAAATGGAATCGCCTATTCAGGTAACTTCATTTGAAATTCACACTCCCTGTGTGGAAGATTAAGGGCATGTCTTCCATAGGGGTGTATGGATTTTAACTGGAATAGCCCAATGGTTTAATCACCTGTTTGAGTTCTGCATGTAAAATCATCTGCAAGTAAGAAGCCCCCATGTCACAAGGGAAAAAGCGGTAAATCGCACATTATTTCACATTATTTGCACATTATTTGCAGAATCTCTCCTCTTTTTCACATTATAAGCTTACTTAACAGAAATTGTGGAAAATTTTGGCGATCTTAGCGTTTTTGAGCGATTTTGCTCGTTTTACCGCTTTTTCCCTTGTGTCATGGGGCCTGTATCACCCGCCATACACCAAATTTTTTGAAGGGGAAAAATGCATTGGGGGGGGGGGGGGGGGGTTTGGGGGGGGTCAAAAAAAATAAAATGTTTGAAATTGCCCATACTTTCAACCCCTGCAATTTTAAGGCAGTCAATATATAGCATATTGCCCAATTTGAATTCCAAAATGTGGCTTTACCACAGGGTTCAATGGGAGAATTCAAACTTTAAATGGCTTTTTACGGAATTTCAAGTGCTTTTTTCCTCTGGCGAAAAAAAAATTAGAATTGATTCCGGATCAAAGTTTCGAAACGAGAACGCGCAGTACGTACGGCTGTCGAAAGAAGCGTGAAATTTAAATCAAATTTGCTCCACAGGTTCCAAAGTACACAATGTGCTTACACTCAGTGATTTACCAGCCTACCTTGTATGTCCGATGTGTTAAATGCAGCCAATGCTTAATGGGCTGTTCTAGTTAAAATCCTTACACCCTCTAGATGGAGGTCATGACGTCAATCTTGCACACAGGAGTGTAGATATCAAATATGGTCACCCATTCAGGCAACTCCATTTGATATTCACACTCCCTGTGTGGAAGATGTCTTGCCGGGTGGGGAGTATGGAATTCAAATGGAATAGCCCAGCATTTCTTCTTTTGTAGGATTTGAAGGATTTCAATATTTAAGTCTGTTCCAGATCATGATTTTACATTTGAAATCACTCGCCTTTAAAAAAAAAAAAAAAATCTGCAGGGGGGGGGTAGGTGGGGGGGGCTGAAAATTTGAAACGTTCAAAATCACTCATATTTTTAACCACTGAATCTTAAGGCAGCCAATGTGTAGCATATAGCTCAATTTGGACTCCAACTTGTATATTTTGCATAGGGTTCCATGTAAAATTAAAACTTCAAATGCATTTTCTGGAATTCCAAGTGCTTTTTTCCTCTGTCGTCAAAAAATTAGAATTGTTTCCGGATCAAAGTTTCACAACGAGAACGCGCATATTACTTAGGGCTTTCGAGATAAAAAAAAAAAAAAAAAAAAAAAAAGCCGCAAAAAATTGAAATCGATATTTTGCTCCACAGGCTGGCTGTGTACTGTACATACACAATGTGTAGCTGATACAGTGAAATTTGACTGCCACACTCTTGCAGCCAATGGGCTATTCCATTTGACATGCATACACCCCCTAGATGGAGGTCATGACCTCAAACGCGCACACAGGGGTGTAGATATCAAATGGAATCGCCTATTCAGGTAACTTCATTTGAAATTCACACTCCCTGTGTGGAAGATTAAGGGCATGTCTTCCATAGGGGTGTGTATGGATTTTAACTGGAATAGCCCAATGGTTTAATCACCTGTTTGAGTTCTGCATGTAAAATCATCTGCAAGTAAGAAGCCCCCATGTCACAAGGGAAAAAGCGGTAAATCGCACATTATTTCACATTATTTGCACATTATTTGCAGAATCTCTCCTCTTTTTCACATTATAAGCTTACTTAACAGAAATTGTGGAAAATTTTGGCGATCTTAGCGTTTTTGAGCGATTTTGCTCGTTTTACCGCTTTTTCCCTTGTGTCATGGGGCCTGTATCACCCGCCATACACCAAATTTTTTGAAGGGGAAAAAATGCATTGGGGGGGGGGGGGCGTTTGGGGGGGTCAAAAAAAAATAAAATGTTTGAAATTGCCCATACTTTCAACCCCTGCAATTTTAAGGCAGTCAATATATAGCATATTGCCCAATTTGAATTCCAAAATGTGGCTTTACCACAGGGTTCAATGGGAGAATTCAAACTTTAAATGGCTTTTTACGGACTTTCAAGTGCTTTTTTCCTCTGGCGTCAAAAAATTAGAATTGATTCGGATCAAAGTTTCATAGCGAGAACGCGCATATTACTTACGGCTTTCGAAAGAAGCGTGAAATTTAAATCAAATTTGCTCCACAGGTTCCAAAGTACACAATGTGCTTACACTCAGTGATTTACCAGCCTACCTTGTATGTCCGATGTGTTAAATGCAGCCAATGCTTAATGGGCTGTTCTAGTTAAAATCCTTACACCCTCTAGATGGAGGTCATGACGTCAATCTTGCACACAGGAGTGTAGATATCAAATATGGTCACCCATTCAGGCAACTCCATTTGATATTCACACTCCCTGTGTGGAAGATGTCTTGCCGGGTGGGGAGTATGGAATTCAAATGGAATAGCCCAGCATTTCTTCTTTTGTAGGATTTGAAGGATTTCAATATTTAAGTCTGTTCCAGATCATGATTTTACATTTGAAATCACTCGCCTTTAAAAAAAAAAAAAAAATCTGCAGGGGGGTAGGTGGGGGCTGAAAATTTGAAACGTTCAAAATCACTCATATTTTTAACCACTGGAATCTTAAGGCAGCCAATGTGTAGCATATAGCTCAATTTGGACTCCAACTTGTATATTTTGCATAGGGTTCCATGTAAAATTAAAACTTCAAATGCATTTTTCTGAATTCCAAGTGCTTTTTTCCTCTGGCGTCAAAAAATTAGAATTGGTTCCGGATCAAAGTTTCATAACGAGAACGCGCAGATATTACTTAGGGCTTTCGAGATAAAAAAAAAAAAAAAAAAAAAAAAAAAAAAGCCGCAAAAAATTGAAATCGATATTTTGCTCCACAGGCTGGCTGCGTACTGTACATACACAATGTGTAGCTGATACAGTGAAATTTGACTGCCACACTCTTGCAGCCAATGGGCTATTCCATTTGACATGCATACACCCCTAGATGGAGGTCATGACCTCAATCAAGCACACAGGGGTGTAGATATCAAATGGAATCGCCTATTCAGGTAACTTCATTTGAAATTCACACTCCCTGTGTGGAAGATTAAGGCATGTCTTCCATAGGGGTGTATGGATTTTAACTGGAATAGCCCAATGGTTTAATCACCTGTTTGAGTTCTGCATGTAAAATCATCTGCAAGTAAGAAGCCCCCATGTCACAAGGGAAAAAGCGGTAAATCGCACATTATTTCACATTATTTGCACATTATTTGCAGAATCTCTCCTCTTTTTCACATTATAAGCTTACTTAACAGAAATTGTGGAAAATTTTGGCGATCTTAGCGTTTTTGAGCGATTTTGCTCGTTTTACCGCTTTTTCCCTTGTGTCATGGGGCCTGTATCACCCGCCATACACCAAATTTTTTGAAGGGGAAAAAATGCATTGTGGTGGGGGGGGGGTGGTTTGGGGGGGTCAAAAAAATAAAATGTTTGAAATTGCCCATACTTTCAACCCCTGCAATTTTAAGGCAGTCAATATATAGCATATTGCCCAATTTGAATTCCAAAATGTGGCTTTACCACAGGGTTCAATGGGAGAATTCAAACTTTAAATGGCTTTTTACGAATTTCAAGTGCTTTTTTCCTCTGGCGTCAAAAAATTAGAATTGATTCCGGATGAAAGTTTGGCAACGAGAACGCGCATATTACTTACGGCTTTCGAAAGAAGCGTGAAATTTAAATCAAATTTGCTCCACAGGTTCCAAAGTACACAATGTGCTTACACTCAGTGATTTACCAGCCTACCTTGTATGTCCGATGTGTTAAATGCAGCCAATGCTTAATGGGCTGTTCTAGTTAAAATCCTTACACCCTCTAGATGGAGGTCATGACGTCAATCTTGCACACAGGAGTGTAGATATCAAATATGGTCACCCATTCAGGCAACTCCATTTGATATTCACACTCCCTGTGTGGAAGATGTCTTGCCGGTGGGGAGTATGGAATTCAAATGGAATAGCCCAGCATTTCTGCTTGTGTAGGATTTGAAGGATTTCAATATTTAAGTCTGTTCCAGATCATGATTTTACATTTGAAATCACTCGCCTTTAAAAAAAAAAAAAAAAAAATCTGCAGGGGGGGTAGGTGGGGGGGGCTGAAAATTTGAAACGTTCAAAATCACTCATATTTTTAACCACTCGAATCTTAAGGCAGCCAATGTGTAGCATATAGCTCAATTTGGACTCCAACTTGTATATTTTGCATAGGGTTCCATGTAAAATTAAAACTTCAAATGCATTTTCTGAATTCCAAGTGCTTTTTTCCTCTGGCGTCAAAAAATTAGAATTGGTTCGGATCAAAGTTTCAAGAACGAGAACGCGCATATTACTTAGGGCTTTCGAGATAAAAAAAAAAAAAAAAAAAAAAAAAAAAAAGCCGCAAAAAATTGAAATCGATATTTTGCTCCACAGGCTGGCTGTGTACTGTACATACACAATGTGTAGCTGATACAGTGAAATTTGACTGCCACACTCTTGCAGCCAATGGGCTATTCCATTTGACATGCATACACCCCCCCCTAGATGGAGGTCATGACCTCAATCAAGCACACACAGGGGTGTGTAGATATCAAATGGAATCGCCTATTCAGGTAACTTCATTTGAAATTCACACTCCCTGTGTGGAAGATTAAGGGCATGTCTTCCATAGGGGTGTATGGATTTTAACTGGACTAGCCCAATGGTTTAATCACCTGTTTGAGTTCTGCATGTAAAATCATCTGCAAGTAAGAAGCCCCCATGTCACAAGGGAAAAAGCGGTAAATCGCACATTATTTCACATTATTTGCACATTATTTGCAGAATCTCTCCTCTTTTTTTATTTTATTTGCTTACTTAACAGAAATTGTGGAAAATTTTGGCGATCTTAGCGTTTTTGAGCGATTTTGCTCGTTTTACCGCTTTTTCCCTTGTGTCATGGGGCCTGTATCACCCGCCATACACCAAATTTTTTGAAGGGGAAAAAATGCATGGGGGGGGGGTGTTTGGGGGGGGGTCAAAAAAAATAAAATGTTTGAAATTGCCCATACTTTCAACCCCTGCAATTTTAAGGCAGTCAATATATAGCATATTGCCCAATTTGAATTCCAAAATGTGGCTTTACCACAGGGTTCAATGGGAGAATTCAAACTTTAAATGGCTTTTTACGGAATTTCAAGTGCTTTTTTCCTCTGGCGTCAAAAAATTAGAATTGATTCCGGATCAAAGTTTCGCAACGAGAACGCGCATATTACTTACGGCTTTCGAAAGAAGCGTGAAATTTAAATCAAATTTGCTCCACAGGTTCCAAAGTACACAATGTGCTTACACTCAGTGATTTACCAGCCTACCTTGTATGTCCGATGTGTTAAATGCAGCCAATGCTTAATGGGCTGTTCTAGTTAAAATCCTTACACCCTCTAGATGGAGGTCATGACGTCAATCTTGCACACAGGAGTGTAGATATCAAATATGGTCACCCATTCAGGCAACTCCATTTGATATTCACACTCCCTGTGTGGAAGATGTCTTGCCGGGTGGGGAGTATGGAATTCAAATGGAATAGCCCAGCATTTCTTCTTTGTAGGATTTGAAGGATTTCAATATTTAAGTCTGTTCCAGATCATGATTTTACATTTGAAATCACTCGCCTTTAAAAAAAAAAAAAAAATCTGCAGGGGGGTAGGTGGGGGGGGCTGAAAATTTGAAACGTTCAAAATCACTCATATTTTTAACCACTGAATCTTAAGGCAGCCAATGTGTAGCATATAGCTCAATTTGGACTCCAACTTGTATATTTTGCATAGGGTTCCATGTAAAATTAAAACTTCAAATGCATTTTCTGGAATTCCAAGTGCTTTTTTCCTCTGGCGTCAAAAAATTAGAATTGGTTCGGATCAAAGTTTCATAACGAGAACGCGCATATTACTTAGGGCTTACGAGATAAAAAAAAAAAAAAAAAAAAAAGCCGCAAAAAATTGAAATCGATATTTTGCTCCACAGGCTGGCTGCGTACTGTACATACACAATGTGTAGCTGATACAGTGAAATTTGACTGCCACACTCTTGCAGCCAATGGGCTATTCCATTTGACATGCATACACCCCTAGATGGAGGTCATGACCTCAATCGCGCACACAGGGGTGTAGATATCAAATGGAATCGCCTATTCAGGTAACTTCATTTGAAATTCACACTCCTGTGTGGAAGATTAAGGGCATGTCTTCCATAGGGGTGTATGGATTTTAACTGGAATAGCCCAATGGTTTAATCACCTGTTTGAGTTCTGCATGTAAAATCATCTGCAAGTAAGAAGCCCCCATGTCACAAGGGAAAAAGCGGTAAATCGCACATTATTTCACATTATTTGCACATTATTTGCAGAATCTCTCCTCTTTTTCACATTATAAGCTTACTTAACAGAAATTGTGGAAAATTTTGGCGATCTTAGCGTTTTTGAGCGATTTTGCTCGTTGTGTGACCCTTAAGGGTATCCGTAGGAGAACACTTTGTTTTACGGCCAGGTCTGGCCAGGTGCATGTTTGTTCGCAGTCGTGTTAACTGTGATTACATCTAGACACCAGTTTATTTTTTATTTGAACGGGACCCTAATTTAATGAGAAAAAAAAAGAGAGGCCTGGCAAAAGCCGATTTGCAGACAATTTTGTAGCTACAGACAGCTCGTATTCCATATAACAACTATGGAAACCAATCAGTGCCAGAAGTGTTGATTTATATTTCATCCACTTAGGTTTGGCTTAACCCACTAAAAGGTAAAACTTTAAGGCTGATCATTTTAATTATAAATGTAGTGTGTGTGTAAAAGTATATTTCTCAAAATGGAGGAGAGCGCCTATGACTATTGTCCGTTCTGTCTACATGGTCATGATAATTATTTTCTTACCGAAATATATTCATTTTGCCAAATGAGGGCAAACCGCGGGTCAAATCATTGAAAAGTCGCCCAATATTTTTTTTATCAACCGTTGGTTTCTATGAGATAAAAAACTACCAGAAGTCGCGTACAATGTTGAGAAGTCATGCAATATTTTTCTTAACCATCAATTGGTGTCTATAGGACAGGAAATTGTCGCGAGGAAAATCTTCAAAACTCATCCTATTGACCTAGGCCTATTACATCGCGGGTTTGGCAACCCTGCAATATTACAGTTATATAACATCGCACCGCATTGTGAGGTGAACTGAATGTTGACATTGTATTCAATTTAAAACAAGAACTGTCTTTAACCAGACAATGCGGTTGGTATAAAACATAGCGTGTGATATCATGATAGCAACTTCAAAATCTAAAAACAAAAGTAAAGAAATAATTTAGGGCGAAATAAATAAACAGCGTAAGCAGGTGCTATCTTGTCAATAATGATAAGAGGAACATGAAAAAACCAGCAGAGAGCATGCACCCCAGTAAAGAGTTAAATAAAGCAAGGAAAAATCATAATGTGCAGAAGGCCTACTTTTCGGATGATATTCACAGAAACAAAAATAAAGAACTAAAAATCTAAAAACAAAAGTAAAGAAAATGAGGGCGAAATAAATAAACAGCGTACAACATGTGATGACTTGTCAATAACGATAAGAGGAGCATGTACCTCAATAAAGAGTTTAAATAAAACAAGGAAAATCATAATGTGTAGAGGCCTACTTTTCGGATGATATTCACTGAAACAGAAAAAAAAAATAAGTTTAAAGAATTATATATTTTAAGATTAGATAATGAACAATCATACATAAAAATTTGACAGGTGTCTGATGATATTTATACACTTCGAGCAAAAAAATAAAGAACTACTTAACACGCGACATTAAATAGCCATATTTTATGAACCTGAATGTTGACATTGCGGACCAGGATTTGAAACAAGAACTGTTTTCAAAAAGAAAACGCGGTTGGTATAAAAACATAGCGTGTGCTATCATGATATAAACTTCAAAATCTAAAAACACAAGTAAAGAAATAATTTAGGGCGAAATAAATAAACAGCGTACAGCAGGTGCTATCTTGTCAATAATGATAAGAGGAACATGAAAAAAACCCAGCAGAGAGCATGCACCCCAGTAAAGAGTTAAATAAAGCAAGGCAAAATCATAATGTGCAGGAGGCCTACTTTTCGGATGATATTCACAGAAACAAAAATAAAGAACTACGTTAGTACGTTTAAAAAATTATATAATTTGAAATTAAATAATGCAAAATCATACATAAAATGTGACATGTGTCTGATGATAATTATACACTTCGACCAAAAATTAAAAAAATACTTAACACGCGACATAAATAAACAGCCATCTATCAAGAATGACAAGAGGAACATGAAAAAAAACCACCAAATATATGAGAGCATGCACCCCAATAAAGAATTGCTTTAAAATAAAACAATGAAAAATCATGACATGTGAAATGTATGTTGATACACTTATAAATAATACTCAAGGGTGAAATAAAAAACACCTTATCTACCGATATTTCCACAGTTAAACATACTCAGTGAACACTTGTACTAAAACAAAAATAAAGAAATACTTCACAAATGATAAGAGGAACACATAAAAAATAAATAAGCGAGCATGTCCCAAAAAAATTAGTAAAAGATAAAATAATGATAAAACGTACAAGAAGGGGTCGCAAAAACTTATTAAATGCTCATTTGCTCTAAGATATTTAATGTTTGCAATTTACTCCTAGTTTATCATTTATTTATTATTTATCTAGGCTTATATATCTTTTATTTATTTATCTATTAATTTATCTATTTATCAATTTATTTCAATCTCATTATTATTAAGTGCATGAGGGCAAACCGCGGGTCAAATCATTGAAAAGTCGCCCAATATTTTTTTTATCAACCGTTGGTTTCTATGAGATAAAAAACTACCAGAAGTCGCGTAAGCCAATGTTGAGAAGTCATGCAATATTTTTCTTAACCATCAATTGGTGTCTATAGGACAGGAAATTGTCGCGAGGAAAATCTTCAAAACTCATCCTATTGACCTAGGCCTATTACATCGCGGGTTTGGCAACCCTGCAATATATACAGTTATATAACATCGCACCGCATTGTGAGGTGAACGAACTGAATGTTGACATTGTATTCAGGATTTAAAACAAGAACTGTCTTTAACCAGACAATGCGGTTGGTATAAAATATAGCGTGTGATATCATGATATCAACTTCAAAATCTAAAAACAAAAGTAAAGAAATAATTTAGGGCGAAATTAAACAGCGTACAGCAGGTGCTATCTTGTCAATAATGATAAGAGGAACATGAAAAAAACCAGCAGAGAGCATGCACCCCAGTTTAAATAAAGCAAGGAAAAATCATAATGTGCAGAAGGCCTACTTTTCGGATGATATTCAAGAAACAAAAATAAAGAACTAAAGATCTAAAACAAAAGTAAAGAAAATGAGGGCGAAATAAATAAACAGCGTACAACATGTGATGACTTGTCAATAACGATAAGAGGAGCATACCTCAATAAAGAGTTTAAATAAAACAAGGAAAATCATAATGTGTAGAGGCCTACTTTTCGGATGATATTCACTGAAACAGAAAAAAAGAAATAAGTTTAAAGAATTATATATTTTAAGATTAGATAATGAACAATCATACATAAAAATTTGACAGGTGTCTGATGATATTTATACACTTCGAGCAAAAAATAAAGAACTACTTAACACGCGACATAAATAAATAGCCATATTTTATGAACGAACTGAATGTTGACATTGCGGACCAGGATTTGAAACAAGAACTGTTTTCAAAAAGAAAACGCGGTTGGTATAAAAACATAGCGTGTGCTATCATGATATAAACTTCAAAATCTAAAAACACAAGTAAAGAAATAATTTAGGGCGAAATAAATAAACAGCGTACAGCAGGTGCTATCTTGTCAATAATGATAAGAGGAACATGAAAAAACCAGCAGAGAGCATGCACCCCAGTAAAGAGTTAAATAAAGCAAGGCAAAATCATAATGTGCAGGAGGCCTACTTTTCGGATGATATTCACAGAAACAAAAATAAAGAACTACGTTAGTACGTTTAAAAAATTATATAATTTGAAATTAAATAATGCAAAATCATACATAAAAATGTGACATGTGTCTGATGATAATTATACACTTCGACCAAAAAAAAAAAAAAAAAAAAACTTAACACGCGACATAAATAAACAGCCATCTATCAAGAATGACAAGAGGAAAAAGAAAAAAAAAACCACCTAATATATGAGAGCATGCACCCCAATAAAGAATTGCTTTAAAATAAAACAATGAAAAATCATGACATGTGAAATGTATGTTGATACACTTATAAATAATACTCAAGGGTGAAATAAAAAACACCTTATCTACCGATATTTCCACAGTTAAACATACTCAGTGATCACTTGTACTAAAACAAAAATAAAGAAATACTTCACAAATGATAAGAGGAACACATAAAAAATAAATAAGCGAGCATGTCCCAAAAAAAATTAGTCAAAGATAAAATAATGATAAAACGTACAAGAAGGGGGGGGGCTGAAAATATTTGTCGCAAAAACTTATTAAATGCTCATTTGCTCTAAGATATTTAATGTTTGCAATTTACTCCTAGTTTATCATTTATTTATTATTTATCTAGGCTTATATATCTTTTATTTATTTATCTATTAATTTATCTATTTATCAATTTATTTCAATCTCATTATTATTAAGTGCCTATTTATAATGATATTTAAATCTATCAACATTATGCTTACGTCATCCAGGAGTTATTATCCCACTTGAAATCGCCATATAAACACAAATTAATAAAGAAATACCCAATGGGTGAAATAAAAAGCATGATCTATCTTTTCAAGAATGAAAAGAGGATATAAAAATATAACAGAGCATGTCCTATAAACATGATAAAGAATTATTTAAAATCGTACAAATGTGAAACATGTAATATGACATATACTTAAGGGATCTGGAATGAGCGTTTTGAGCGTTTCGACAGTTGGGAAATGAGAGCACATCAGACATATCGAATTGCATTCTGAATACGAAGAATGTCTTTCTCATATCAAATAATTTTCATTTTTGAAATTCACGATATAATGCAAATGACAAATTATTAAAATTTGATATTTTTCAAATTTTTGATATATAACAGTCCTCGAAGTAAATTTTATAAATCTAATGACATATTCTTAAAGTGTATGTATGGGAGGAAAAGCCGACGATCAATTGAAAATTTTGACCTTTCATATTGAAGATATGGATTTTATTTCCCAAAAAGACCTATTTTTTTGGGGAAATCCATATCTTCAATACGAAAGGTCAAAATTTTCAATTGATCGTCACATATACTTAAAGAATGTATCATTAAATTTATAAAATTTACTTCGAGGACTGTTATATATCAAAAATATCAATTTTTAATGATTTGTCATAAAATGTGTATTATGCGAATTTCAAAAAATTATTTGATATCAGGACATTCTTTATAGTATTCAGAATGCAATTCGATATGTCTGATGTGCTCTAATGTCCCACAATAAATACTGTCCAAACGTTCATACCCCAGCCCTTAACATAAAACAAAAATAAAACGGTCATGATAATATGACATTAAGGGCGAACACCACTAATGAAGCGTCTTGGTTGAAATGCACGTGAAAATTAATGTCTTTCTTTGCTCAATTTGAGGCCTTTTGGCTCTCATAGTTGCCTGATGTAGGCCTACCCCGTTACATTTTATTAAGAAACAAGGTAGTATAGTTTCTCCCATTGATTTTGCAATAGCGTTCCAGGAGGGGGGCTCAGAGGGGCTTTCAGATTTATGCGGTGGGGGGGGGCTTAATGGCTAAAATCGCCAAAAACCGCCTGATTTTACATATCCCTCTAGCGTTGGTTGTCAGTAGATTGCAGTCACTCCTCATCAAGTATTGACAAAGACAACAGTGGTTGTTGAAACGTTCACAGTAAGTGCATTTTTTTGGATCAGATACTACGAACTCTGGTTTACTAGTTTACTCTACCGATCCTGATGAATTTGTTCAATCAATAACGATATCTGGGGACCAATCACAAGCCAGATTCATTTAAAGATGCATTACATCATGACCAATTTTAGTTAGGCCAGAAATTGGCCTAACTCTCCATAGAATCCCGTGTTAAAAAGTTATCCGCAATCCAAAGTCAGTAGTCCACTTGGGAAGCTAACAAACAGAGGGCGTACGGTGACTGAAAAGATTAGATGTGAAAATCTATCAATTGTGCACAAATAATAATCAGAGTTTTAAGCTTAAATGCAATAGCCAGAAGCACAATTGGCAAGTGGAGTACGGAGAAGTCTAGCTACACCCTGGAAGGGAAAAAACAGTATTTGAAACGAGGAAATGTGCAATATGACTTAATGTAATACATTAGAAAAAGCTTAAAAGGCAACTATTAGGCCCTGATTCATATTTAATCATCATTTAGGCCTGTAAATTAGATTGTCTGTGTAAATTTAGCAGGATCCGACTTTTTATGACGACTTTCAAAATGTGTTACATTTCAGAAACACCAAGCTGTTTTTGTGAGGTGGCGTTAGCTGTATGGGTTATCATGGTTGAACTTTTTACAATATTTCTGGAAAAAAAAATCCCTGAAATCCATATATTAATTTTACAATGGATGTCGTCATCTGACCTTCTGCTTGCAGAAAGGGGAAGTTTTGAAGAACTGAGTTGTTTTCCCGGCCCCTGTCTGTACAGAAAGTCAGTGAGGCTTATTTACTGGTGTGCACCCTAAAAGGCCCTTGTCATAACCAATGGTGGCGGCATGATTTTTCCCGTGCATGAGGGTTTAGGGAAAATTAAATTATATGTCTAAACTTGAGGTTGCATGTGTAAAACATGGTCTTTTTTTTAACGCATGTTTGGGGTATTGAAATGATATTTTTTTGGCTTGCACAATCATGGTAAAGATCCATGTCATCATGGTAAATACTTGGTAGGCCTAATGATAATGCGTAAACTTTGTACCTGTTAGGGAACTGAAATCAGACTGAAAACACAAACGTCATTCGAGGCTCTGTCTCACCAGTTGCATTTACAAGGCCCTTGTTATAACCAGTGGTGGCGGATGATTTTTTCTGGGGGGGGGGGGGAGGGTCACACAAGGTTCTGAACAGAAACGTCACATACGGACCAACCCACACTACCGAGAACCGCGAATGCCGAGAACTTGAACCGCTCTAGTTTTACCGCTTTTTCCCTTGTGTCATGGGGCCTGTATCACCCGCCATACACCAAATTTTTTGAAGGGGAAAAAATGCATTGGGGGGGGGGGGGTTTGGGGGGGGTCAAAAAAAATAAAATGTTTGAAATTGCCCATACTTTCAACCCCTGCAATTTTAAGGCAGTCAATATATAGCATATTGCCCAATTTGAATTCCAAAATGTGGCTTTACCACAGGGTTCAATGGGAGAATTCAAACTTTAAATGGCTTTTTACGGAATTTCAAGTGCTTTTTTCCTCTGGCGTCAAAAAATTAGAATTGATTCCGGATCAAAGTTTCGCAACGAGAACGCGCATATTACTTACGGCTTTCGAAAGAAGCGTGAAATTTAAATCAAATTTGCTCCACAGGTTCCAAAGTACACAATGTGCTTACACTCAGTGATTTACCAGCCTACCTTGTATGTCCGATGTGTTAAATGCAGCCAATGCTTAATGGGCTGTTCTAGTTAAAATCCTTACACCCTCTAGATGGAGGTCATGACGTCAATCTTGCACACAGGAGTGTAGATATCAAATATGGTCACCCATTCAGGCAACTCCATTTGATATTCACACTCCCTGTGTGGAAGATGTCTTGCCGGTGGGGAGTATGGAATTCAAATGGAATAGCCCAGCATTTCTTCTTTTGTAGGATTTGAAGGATTTCAATATTTAAGTCTGTTCCAGATCATGATTTTACATTTGAAATCACTCGCCTTTAAAAAAAAAAAATCTGCAGGGGGGTAGGTGGGGGGGGCTGAAAATTTGAAACGTTCAAAATCACTCATATTTTTAACCACTCGAATCTTAAGGCAGCCAATGTGTAGCATATAGCTCAATTTGGACTCCAACTTGTATATTTTGCATAGGGTTCCATGTAAAATTAAAACTTCAAATGCATTTTTCTGGAATTCCAAGTGCTTTTTTCCTCTGGCGTCAAAAAATTAGAATTGGTTCCGGATCAAAGTTTCGCAACGAGAACGCGCATATTACTTAGGGCTTTCGAGATAAAAAAAAAAAAAAAAAAAAAAAAAAGCAAAAAAATTGAAATCGATATTTTGCTCCACAGGCTGGCTGCGTACTGTACATACACAATGTGTAGCTGATACAGTGAAATTTGACTGCCACACTCTTGCAGCCAATGGGCTATTCCATTTGACATGCATACACCCCTAGATGGAGGTCATGACCTCAATCAGCACACACAGGGGTGTAGATATCAAATGGAATCGCCTATTCAGGTAACTTCATTTGAAATTCACACTCCCTGTGTGGAAGATTAAGGGCATGTCTTCCATAGGGGTGTATGGATTTTAACTGGAATAGCCCAATGGTTTAATCACCTGTTTGAGTTCTGCATGTAAAATCATCTGCAAGTAAGAAGCCCCCATGTCACAAGGGAAAAAGCGGTAAATCGCACATTATTTCACATTATTTGCACATTATTTGCAGAATCTCTCCTCTTTTTCACATTATAAGCTTACTTAACAGAAATTGTGGAAAATTTTGGCGATCTTAGCGTTTTTGAGCGATTTTGCTCGTTTTACCGCTTTTTCCCTTGTGTCATGGGGCCTGTATCACCCGCCATACACCAAATTTTTTGAAGGGGAAAAAATGCATTGTGGGGGGGGGGTTCTTTTGGGGGGGGTCAAAAAAAATAAAATGTTTGAAATTGCCCATACTTTCAACCCCTGCAATTTTAAGGCAGTCAATATATAGCATATTGCCCAATTTGAATTCCAAAATGTGGCTTTACCACAGGGTTCAATGGGAGAATTCAAACTTTAAATGGCTTTTTCCGGAATTTCAAGTGCTTTTTTCCTCTGGCCAAAAAATTAGAATTGATTCCGGATCAAAGTTTCAACGCGAGCGCAGATATTACTTACGGCTTTCGAAAGAAGCGTGAAATTTAAATCAAATTTGCTCCACAGGTTCCAAAGTACACAATGTGCTTACACTCAGTGATTTACCAGCCTACCTTGTATGTCCGATGTGTTAAATGCAGCCAATGCTTAATGGGCTGTTCTAGTTAAAATCCTTACACCCTCTAGATGGAGGTCATGACGTCAATCTTGCACACAGGAGTGTAGATATCAAATATGGTCACCCATTCAGGCAACTCCATTTGATATTCACACTCCCTGTGTGGAAGATGTCTTGCCGGGTGGGGAGTATGGAATTCAAATGGAATAGCCCAGCATTTCTTCTTTTGTAGGATTTGAAGGATTTCAATATTTAAGTCTGTTCCAGATCATGATTTTACATTTGAAATCACTCGCCTTTAAAAAAAAAAAAAATCTGCAGGGGGGTAGGTGGGGGGGGGCTGAAAATTTGAAACGTTCAAAATCACTCATATTTTTAACCACTCGAATCTTAAGGCAGCCAATGTGTAGCATATAGCTCAATTTGGACTCCAACTTGTATATTTTGCATAGGGTTCCATGTAAAATTAAAACTTCAAATGCATTTTTCTGGAATTCCAAGTGCTTTTTTCCTCTGGCGTCAAAAAATTAGAATTGGTTCCGGATCAAAGTTTCGCAACGAGACGCGCATATTACTTAGGGCTTTCGAGATAAAAAAAAAAAAAAAAAAAAAAAGCCGCAAAAAATTGAAATCGATATTTTGCTCCACAGGCTGGCTGCGTACTGTACATACACAATGTGTAGCTGATACAGTGAAATTTGACTGCCACACTCTTGCAGCCAATGGGCTATTCCATTTGACATGCATACACCCCTAGATGGAGGTCATGACCTCAATCGCGCACACAGGGGTGTAGATATCAAATGGAATCGCCTATTCAGGTAACTTCATTTGAAATTCACACTCCCTGTGTGGAAGATTAAGGGCATGTCTTCCATAGGGGTGTATGGATTTTAACTGGAATAGCCCAATGGTTTAATCACCTGTTTGAGTTCTGCATGTAAAATCATCTGCAAGTAAGAAGCCCCCATGTCACAAGGGAGAAGGCGGTAAATCGCACATTATTTCACATTATTTGCACATTATTTGCAGAATCTCTCCTCTTTTTCACATTATAAGCTTACTTAACAGAAATTGTGGAAAATTTTGGCGATCTTAGCGTTTTTGAGCGATTTTGCTCGTTTTACCGCTTTTTCCCTTGTGTCATGGGGCCTGTATCACCCGCCATACACCAAATTTTTTGAAGGGGAACTAATGCCTTGTGGGGGGGGGGGGTGTTTGGGGGGGGGTCAAAAAAAAAATAAAATGTTTGAAATTGCCCATACTTTCAACCCCTGCAATTTTAAGGAAGTCAATATATAGCATATTGCCCAATTTGAATGCCAAAATGTGGCTTTACCACAGGGTTCAATGGGAGAATTCAAACTTTAAATGGCTTTTTACGAATTTCAAGTGCTTTTTTCCTCTGGCGTCAAAAAATTAGAATTGATTCGGATCAAAGTTTCAAAACGAGAACGCGCATATTACTTACGGCTTTCGAAAGAAGCGTGAAATTTAAATCAAATTTGCTCCACAGGTTCCAAAGTACACAATGTGCTTACACTCAGTGATTTACCAGCCTACCTTGTATGTCCGATGTGTTAAATGCAGCCAATGCTTAATGGGCTGTTCTAGTTAAAATCCTTACACCCTCTAGATGGAGGTCATGACGTCAATCTTGCACACAGGAGTGTAGATATCAAATATGGTCACCCATTCAGGCAACTCCATTTGATATTCACACTCCCTGTGTGGAAGATGTCTTGCCGGGTGGGGAGTATGGAATTCAAATGGAATAGCCCAGCATTTCTTCTTTTGTAGGATTTGAAGGATTTCAATATTTAAGTCTGTTCCAGATCATGATTTTACATTTGAAATCACTCGCCTTTAAAAAAAAAAAAATCTGCAGGGGGGTAGGTGGGGGGGGCTGAAAATTTGAAACGTTCAAAATCACTCATATTTTTAACCACTGAATCTTAAGGCAGCCAATGTGTAGCATATAGCTCAATTTGGACTCCAACTTGTATATTTTGCATAGGGTTCCATGTAAAATTAAAACTTCAAATGCATTTTTCTGGAAATCCAAGTGCTTTTTTCCTCTGGCGTCAAAAAATTAGAATTGGTTCCGGATCAAAGTTTCGCAACGAGAACGCGCATATTACTTAGGGCTTTCGAGATAAAAAAAAAAAAAAAAAAAAAAAGCCGCAAAAAATTGAAATCGATATTTTGCTCCACAGGCTGGCTGCGTACTGTACATACACAATGTGTAGCTGATACAGTGAAATTTGACTGCCACACTCTTGCAGCCAATGGGCTATTCCATTTGACATGCATACACCCCTAGATGGAGGTCATGACCTCAATCGCGCACACAGGGGTGTAGATATCAAATGGAATCGCCTATTCAGGTAACTTCATTTGAAATTCACACTCCCTGTGTGGAAGATTAAGGGCATGTCTTCCATAGGGGTGTATGGATTTTAACTGAATAGCCCAATGGTTTAATCACCTGTTTGAGTTCTGCATGTAAAATCATCTGCAAGTAAGAAGCCCCCATGTCACAAGGGAAAAAGCGGTAAATCGCACATTATTTCACATTATTTGCACATTATTTGCAGAATCTCTCCTTTTTTCACATTATAAGCTTACTTAACAGAAATTGTGGAAAATTTTGGCGATCTTAGCGTTTTTGAGCGATTTTGCTCGTTTTACCGCTTTTTCCCTTGTGTCATGGGGCCTGTATCACCCGCCATACACCAAATTTTTTGAAGGGGAAAAAATGCATTGTGGGGGGGGGGGTGTTTGGGGGGGGTCAAAAAAAATAAAATGTTTGAAATTGCCCATACTTTCAACCCCTGCAATTTTAAGGCAGTCAATATATAGCATATTGCCCAATTTGAATTCCAAAATGTGGCTTTACCACAGGGTTCAATGGGAGAATTCAAACTTTAAATGGCTTTTTACGTAATTTTAAGTGCTTTTTTCCTCTGGCGTCAAAAAATTAGAATTGATTCCGGATCAAAGTTTCAAGAACGAGAACGCGATATTACTTACGGCTTTTCGAAAGAAGCGTGAAATTTAAATCAAATTTGCTCCACAGGTTCCAAAGTACACAATGTGCTTACACTCAGTGATTTACCAGCCTACCTTGTATGTCCGATGTGTTAAATGCAGCCAATGCTTAATGGGCTGTTCTAGTTAAAATCCTTACACCCTCTAGATGGAGGTCATGACGTCAATCTTGCACACAGGAGTGTAGATATCAAATATGGTCACCCATTCAGGCAACTCCATTTGATATTCACACTCCCTGTGTGGAAGATGTCTTGCCGGGTGGGGAGTATGGAATTCAAATGGAATAGCCCAGCATTTCTTCTTTTGTAGGATTTGAAGGATTTCAATATTTAAGTCTGTTCCAGATCATGATTTTACATTTGAAATCACTCGCCTTTAAAAAAAAAAAAAAAAAAATCTGCAGGGGGGTAGGTGGGGGGGGCTGAAAATTTGAAACGTTCAAAATCACTCATATTTTTAACCACTGAATCTTAAGGCAGCCAATGTGTAGCATATAGCTCAATTTGGACTCCAACTTGTATATTTTGCATAGGGTTCCATGTAAAATTAAAACTTCAAATGCATTTTTCTGTAATTCCAAGTGCTTTTTTCCTCTGGCGTCAAAAAAATTAGAATTGGTTCCGGATCAAAGTTTCGCAACGAGAACGCGCATATTACTTAGGGCTTTCGAGATAAAAAAAAAAAAAAAAAAAAAAAAAGCCGCAAAAAATTGAAATCGATATTTTGCTCCACAGGCTGGCTGCGTACTGTACATACACAATGTGTAGCTGATACAGTGAAATTTGACTGCCACACTCTTGCAGCCAATGGGCTATTCCATTTGACATGCATACACCCCTAGATGGAGGTCATGACCTCAATCGCGCACACAGGGTGTAGATATCAAATGGAATCGCCTATTCAGGTAACTTCATTTGAAATTCACACTCCCTGTGTGGAAGATTAAGGGCATGTCTTCCATAGGGGTGTATGGATTTTAACTGGAATAGCCCAATGGTTTAATCACCTGTTTGAGTTCTGCATGTAAAATCATCTGCAAGTAAGAAGCCCCCATGTCACAAGGGAAAAAGCGGTAAATCGCACATTATTTCACATTATTTGCACATTATTTGCAGAATCTCTCCTCTTTTTTCACATTATAAGCTTACTTAACAGAAATTGTGGAAAATTTTGGCGATCTTAGCGTTTTTGAGCGATTTTGCTCGTTGTGTGACCCTTAAGGGTATCCGTAGGGAGAACACTTTGTTTTACGGCCAGGTCTGGCCAGGTGCATGTTTGTTCGCAGTCTACAGGTGTAACTAGGTTGTTGTATATTCTATAATTTTCCTGGTGTGTTAACTGTGATTACATCTAGACACCAGTTTATTTTTTATTTGAACGGGACCCTAATTTAATGAGAAAAACGCCGTAAAAGAGAGGCCCGGCAAAAGCCGATTTGCAGACAATTTTGTAGCTACAGACAGCTCGTATTCCATATAACAACTACGGAAACCAATCAGTGCCAGAAGTGTTGATTTATATTTCATCCACTTAGGTTTGGCTTAACCCACTAAAAGGTAAAACTTTAAGGCTGATCATTTTAATTATAAATGTAGTGTGTGTGTAAAAGTATATTTCTCAAAATGGAGGAGAGCGCCTATGACTATTGTCCGTTCTGTCTACATGGTCTATGATAATTATTTTCTTACCGAAATATATTCACTTAACACAGACCACGGTTGCCAAACAAATGAGGGCAAACCGCGGGTCAAATCATTGAAAAGTCGCCCAATATTTTTTTATCAACCGTTGGTTTCTATGAGATAAAAAACTACCAGAAGTCGCGTAAGCCAATGTTGAGAAGTCATGCAATATTTTTCTTAACCATCAATTGGTGTCTATAGGACAGGAAATTGTCGCGAGGAAAATCTTCAAAACTCATCCTATTGACCTAGGCCTATTACATCGCGGGTTTGGCAACCCTGCAATATATACAGTTATATAACATCGCACCGCATTGTGAGGTGAACGAACTGAATGTTGACATTGTATTCAGGATTTAAAACAAGAACTGTCTTTAACCAGACAATGCGGTTGGTATAAAACATAGCGTGTGATATCATGATATCAACTTCAAAATCTAAAAACAAAAGTAAAGAAATAATTTAGGGCGAAATAAATAAACAGCGTACAGCAGGTGCTATCTTGTCAATAATGATAAGAGGAACATGAAAAAACCAGCAGAGAGCATGCACCCCAGTAAAGAGTTAAATAAAGCAAGGAAAAATCATAATGTGCAGAAGGCCTACTTTTCGGATGATATTCACAGAAACAAAAATAAAGAACTAAAGATCTAAAAACAAAAGTAAAGAAAATGAGGGCGAAATAAATAAACAGCGTACAACATGTGATGACTTGTCAATAACGATAAGAGGAGCATGTACCTCAATAAAGAGTTTAAATAAAACAAGGAAAATCATAATGTGTAGAGGCCTACTTTTCGGATGATATTCACTGAAACAGAAAAAAAGAAATAAGTTTAAAGAATTATATATTTTAAGATTAGATAATGAACAATCATACATAAAAATTTGACAGGTGTCTGATGATATTTATACACTTCGAGCAAAAAATAAAGAACTACTTAACACGCGACATAAATAAATAGCCATATTTTATGAACGAACTGAATGTTGACATTGCGGACCAGGATTTGAAACAAGAACTGTTTTCAAAAAGAAAACGCGGTTGGTATAAAAACATAGCGTGTGCTATCATGATATAAACTTCAAAATCTAAAAACACAAGTAAAGAAATAATTTAGGGCGAAATAAATAAACAGCGTACAGCAGGTGCTATCTTGTCAATAATGATAAGAGGAACATGAAAAAAACCCAGCAGAGAGCATGCACCCCAGTAAAGAGTTAAATAAAGCAAGGCAAAATCATAATGTGCAGGAGGCCTACTTTTCGGATGATATTCACAGAAACAAAAATAAAGAACTACGTTAGTACGTTTAAAAAATTATATAATTTGAAATTAAATAATGCAAAATCATACATAAAAATGTGACATGTGTCTGATGATAATTATACACTTCGACCAAAAATTAAAAAAATACTTAACACGCGACATAAATAAACAGCCATCTATCAAGAATGACAAGAGGAACATGAAAAAAACCACCAAATATATGAGAGCATGCACCCCAATAAAGAATTGCTTTAAAATAAAACAATGAAAAATCATGACATGTAAAATGTATGTTGATACACTTATAAATAATACTCAAAAAAAAAAAAAAAAACACCTTATCTACCGATATTTCCACAGTTAAACATACTCAGTGATCACTTGTACTAAAACAAAATAAAGAAATACTTCACAAATGATAAGAGGAACACATAAAAATAAATAAGCGAGCATGTCCCAAAAAAATTAGTAAAAGATAAAATAATGATAAAACGTACAAGAAGGGGCAAAATATTTGTCGCAAAAACTTATTAAATGCTCATTTGCTCTAAGATATTTAATGTTTGCAATTTACTCCTAGTTTATCATTTATTTATTATTTATCTAGGCTTATATATCTTTTATTTATTTATCTATTAATTTATCTATTTATCAATTTATTTCAATCTCATTATTATTAAGTGCATGAGGGCAAACCGCGGGTCAAATCATTGAAAAGTCGCCCAATATTTTTTTTTATCAACCGTTGGTTTCTATGAGATAAAAACTACCAGAAGTCGCGTAAGCCAATGTTGAGAAGTCATGCAATATTTTTCTTAACCATCAATTGGTGTCTATAGGACAGGAAATTGTCGCGAGGAAAATCTTCAAAACTCATCCTATTGACCTAGGCCTATTACATCGCGGGTTTGGCAACCCTGCAATATATACAGTTATATAACATCGCACCGCATTGTGAGGTGAACGAACTGAATGTTGACATTGTATTCAGGATTTAAAACAAGAACTGTCTTTAACCAGACAATGCGGTTGGTATAAAACATAGCGTGTGATATCATGATATCAACTTCAAAATCTAAAAACAAAAGTAAAGAAATAATTTAGGGCGAAATAAATAAACAGCGTACAGCAGGTGCTATCTTGTCAATAATGATAAGAGGAACATGAAAAAAACCAGCAGAGAGCATGCACCCCAGTAAAGAGTTAAATAAAGCAAGGAAAAATCATAATGTGCAGAAGGCCTACTTTTCGGATGATATTCACAGAAACAAAAATAAAGAACTAAAGATCTAAAAAAAAAGTAAAGAAAATGAGGGCGAAATAAATAAACAGCGTACAACATGTGATGACTTGTCAATAACGATAAGAGGAGCATGTACCTCAATAAAGAGTTTAAATAAAACAAGGAAAATCATAATGTGTAGAGGCCTACTTTTCGGATGATATTCACTGAAACAGAAAAAAAGAAATAAGTTTAAAGAATTATATATTTTAAGATTAGATAATGAACAATCATACATAAAAATTTGACAGGTGTCTGATGATATTTATACACTTCGAGCAAAAAATAAAGAACTACTTAACACGCGACATAAATAAATAGCCATATTTTATGAACGAACTGAATGTTGACATTGCGGACCAGGATTTGAAACAAGAACTGTTTTCAAAAAGAAAACGCGGTTGGTATAAAAACATAGCGTGTGCTATCATGATATAAACTTCAAAATCTAAAAACACAAGTAAAGAAATAATTTAGGGCGAAATAAATAAACAGCGTACAGCAGGTGCATCTTGTCAATAATGATAAGAGGAACATGAAAAAAACCAGCAGAGAGCATGCACCCCAGTAAAGAGTTAAATAAAGCAAGGCAAAATCATAATGTGCAGGAGGCCTACTTTTCGGATGATATTCACAGAAACAAAAATAAAGAACTACGTTAGTACGTTTAAAAAATTATATAATTTGAAATTAAATAATGCAAAATCATACATAAAAATGTGACATGTGTCTGATGATAATTATACACTTCGACCAAAAATTAAAAAAATACATAACACGCGACATAAATAAACAGCCATCTATCAAGAATGACAAGAGGAACATGAAAAAAAAAAAACCAAATATATGAGAGCATGCACCCCAATAAAGAATTGCTTTAAAATAAAACAATGAAAAATCATGACATGTGAAATGTATGTTGATACACTTATAAATAATACTCAAGGGTGAAATAAAAACACCTTATCTACCGATATTTCCACAGTTAAACATACTCAGTGATCACTTGTACTAAAACAAAAATAAAGAAATACTTCACAAATGATAAGAGGAACACATAAAAAATAAATAAGCGAGCATGTCCCAAAAAAAATTAGTAAAAGATAAAATAATGATAAAACGTACAAGAAGGAGCAAAATATTTGTCGCAAAAACTTATTAAATGCTCATTTGCTCTAAGATATTTAATGTTTGCAATTTACTCCTAGTTTATCATTTATTTATTATTTATCTAGGCTTATATATCTTTTATTTATTTATCTATTAATTTATCTATTTATCAATTTATTTCAATCTCATTATTATTAAGTGCATGAGGGCAAACCGCGGGTCAAATCATTGAAAAGTCGCCCAATATTTTTTTTATCAACCGTTGGTTTCTATGAGATAAAAAACTACCAGAAGTCGCGTAAGCCAATGTTGAGAAGTCATGCAATATTTTTCTTAACCATCAATTGGTGTCTATAGGACAGGAAATTGTCGCGAGGAAAATCTTCAAAACTCATCCTATTGACCTAGGCCTATTACATCGCGGGTTTGGCAACCCTGCAATATATACAGTTATATAACATCGCACCGCATTGTGAGGTGAACGAACTGAATGTTGACATTGTATTCAGGATTTAAAACAAGAACTGTCTTTAACCAGACAATGCGGTTGGTATAAAACATAGCGTGTGATATCATGATATCAACTTCAAAATCTAAAAACAAAAGTAAAGAAATAATTTAGGGCGAAATAAATAAACAGCGTACAGCAGGTGCTATCTTGTCAATAATGATAAGAGGAACATGAAAAAAACCAGCAGAGAGCATGCACCCCAGTAAAGAGTTAAATAAAGCAAGGAAAAATCATAAAAAAAAGAAGGCCTACTTTTCGGATGATATTCACAGAAACAAAAATAAAGAACTAAAGATCTAAAAACAAAAGTAAAGAAAATGAGGGCGAAATAAATAAACAGCGTACAACATGTGATGACTTGTCAATAACGATAAGAGGAGCATGTACCTCAATAAAGAGTTTAAATAAAACAAGGAAAATCATAATGTGTAGAGGCCTACTTTTCGGATGATATTCACTGAAACAGAAAAAAAGAAATAAGTTTAAAGAATTATATATTTTAAGATTAGATAATGAACAATCATACATAAAAATTTGACAGGTGTCTGATGATATTTATACACTTCGAGCAAAAAATAAAGAACTACTTAACACGCGACATAAATAAATAGCCATATTTTATGAACGAACTGAATGTTGACATTGCGGACCAGGATTTGAAACAAGAACTGTTTTCAAAAAGAAAACGCGGTTGGTATAAAAACATAGCGTGTGCTATCATGATATAAACTTCAAAATCTAAAAACACAAGTAAAGAAATAATTTAGGGCGAAATAAATAAACAGCGTACAGCAGGTGCTATCTTGTCAATAATGATAAGAGGAACATGAAAAAACCAGCAGAGAGCATGCACCCCAGTAAAGAGTTAAATAAAGCAAGGCAAAATCATAATGTGCAGGAGGCCTACTTTTCGGATGATATTCACAGAAACAAAAATAAAGAACTACGTTAGTACGTTTAAAAAATTATATAATTTGAAATTAAATAATGCAAAATCATACATAAAAATGTGACATGTGTCTGATGATAATTATACACTTCGACCAAAAATTAAAAAAATACTTAACACGCGACATAAATAAACAGCCATCTATCAAGAATGACAAGAGGAACATGAAAAAAAAACAACCAAATATATGAGAGCATGCACCCCAATAAAGAATTGCTTTAAAATAAAACAATGAAAAATCATGACATGTGAAATGTATGTTGATACACTTATAAATAATACTCAAGGGTGAAATAAAAAACACCTTATCTACCGATATTTCCACAGTTAAACATACTCAGTGATCACTTGTACTAAAACAAAAATAAAGAAATACTTCACAAATGATAAGAGGAACACATAAAAAATAAATAAGCGAGCATGTCCCAAAAAAATTAGTAAAAGATAAAATAATGATAAAACGTACAAGAAGGGGCAAAATATTTGTCGCAAAAACTTATTAAATGCTCATTTGCTCTAAGATATTTAATGTTTGCAATTTACTCCTAGTTTATCATTTATTTATTATTTATCTAGGCTTATATATCTTTTATTTATTTATCTATTAATTTATCTATTTATCAATTTATTTCAATCTCATTATTATTAAGTGCCTATTTATAATGATATTTAAATCTATCAACATTATGCTTACGTCATCCAGGAGTTATTATCCCACTTGAAATCGCCATATAAACACAAATTAATAAAGAAATACCCAATGGGTGAAATAAAAAGCATGATCTATCTTTTCAAGAATGAAAAGAGGATATAAAAATATAACAGAGCATGTCCTATAAACATGATAAAGAATTATTTAAAATCGTACAAATGTGAAACATGTAATATGACATATACTTAAGGGATCTGGAATGAGCGTTTTGAGCGTTTCGACAGTGTTTTTTGTGGGAAATGAGAGCACATCAGACATATCGAATTGCATTCTGAATACGAAGAATGTCTTTCTCATATCAAATAATTTTCATTTTTTGAAATTCACGATATAATGCACATTTTATGACAAATTATTAAAATTTGATATTTTTCAAATTTTGATATATAACAGTCCTCGAAGTAAATTTTATAAATCTAATGACATATTCTTAAAGTGTATGTAGCTGGGAGGAAAAGCCGACGATCAATTGAAAATTTTGACCTTTCATATTGAAGATATGGATTTTATTTCCCAAAAGACCTATTTTTTGGGGAAATCCATATCTTCAATACGAAAGGTCAAAATTTTCAATTGATCGTCGGCCTTTCCTCCCAGCTACATATACTTAAAGAATGTATCATTAAATTTATAAAATTTACTTCGAGGACTGTTATATATCAAAAATATCAATTTTTAATGATTTGTCATAAAATGTGTATTACATTGCGAATTTCAAAAAATCAAAATTATTTGATATCAGGACATTCTTTATAGTATTCAGAATGCAATTCGATATGTCTGATGTGCTCTAATGTCCCACAATAAATACTGTCCAAACGTTCATACCCCAGCCCTTAACATAAAACAAAATAAAACGGTCATGATAATATGACATTAAGGGCGAACACCACTAATGAAGCGTCTTGGTTGAAATGCACGTGAAAATTAATGTCTTTCTTTGCTCAATTTGAGGCCTTTTTGGCTCTCATAGTTGCCTGATGTAGGCCTACCCCGTTACATTTTATTAAGAAACAAGGTAGTATAGTTTCTCTCCATTGATTTTGCAATAGCGTCTCCAGGAGGGGGGGCTCAGAGGGGCTTTCAGATTTATGCGGTGGGGGGGCTTAATGGCTAAAATCGCCAAAAACCGCCTGATTTTACATATCCCTCTAGCGTTGGTTGTCAGTAGATTGCAGTCACTCCTCATCAAGTATTGACAAAGACAACAGTGGTTGTTGAAACGTACACAGTAAGTGCATTTTCTTGGATCAGATACTACGAACTCTGGTTTACTAGTTTACTCTACCGATCCTGATGAATTTGTTCAATCAATAACGATATCTGGGGACCAATCACAAGCCAGATTCATTTAAAGATGCATTACATCATGACCAATTTTAGTTAGGCCAGAAATTGGCCTAACTCTCCATAGAATCCCGTGTTAAAAAGTTATCCGCAATCCAAAGTCAGTAGTCCACTTGGGAAGCTAACAAACAGAGGGCGTACGGTGACTGAAAAGATTAGATGTGAAAATCTATCAATTGTGCACAAATAATAATCAGAGTTTTAAGCTTAAATGCAATAGCCAGAAGCACAATTGGCAAGTGGAGTACGGAGAAGTCTAGCTACACCCTGGAAGGGAAAAAAACAGTATTTGAAACGAGGAAATGTGCAATATGACTTAATGTAATACATTAGAAAAAGCTTAAAAGGCAACTATTAGGCCCTGATTCATATTTAATCATCATTTAGGCCTGTAAATTAGATTGTCTGTGTAAATTTAGCAGGATCCGACTTTTTATGACGACTTTCAAAATGTGTTACATTTCAGAAACACCAAGCTGTTTGTGAGGTGGCGTTAGCTGTATGGGTTATAGGTTGAACTTTTTAAATATTTCTGGAAAAAAATCCTGAAATCCATATATTAATTTTTACAATGGATGTCGTCATCTGACCTTCTGCTTGCAGAAAGGGGAAGTTTTGAAGAACTGAGTTGTTTTCCCGGCCCCTGTCTGTACAGAAAGTCAGTGAGGCTTATTTACTGGTGTGCACCCTAAAAGGCCCTTGTCATAACCAATGGTGGCGGCATGATTTTTCCCGTGCATGAGGGTTTAGGAAAATTAAATTATATGTCTAAACTTGAGGTTGCATGTGTAAAACATGGTCTTTTTTAACGCATGTTTGGGGTATTGAAATGATATTTTTTGGCTTGCACAATCATGGTAAAGATCCATGTCATACATAAGAGATTATAGGACATACAATACTTGGTAGGCCTAATGATAATGCGTAAACTTTGTACCTGTTAGGGAACTGAAATCAGACTGAAAACACAAACGTCATTCGAGGCTCTGTCTCACCAGTTGCATTTACAAGGCCCTTGTTATAACCAGTGGTGGCGGATGATTTTTTTCTGGGGGAGGGTCACACAAGGTTCTGAACAGAAACGTCACATACGGACCAACCCACACTACCGAGAACCGCGAATGCCGAGAACCGCGAAAGCCGTGAACCGCTCTAGTTTTACCGCTTTTTCCCTTGTGTCATGGGGCCTGTATCACCCGCCATACACCAAATTTTTGAAGGGAAAAAAAATGCATTGGGGGGTGTTTGGGGGGGGTCAAAAAAATAAAATGTTTGAAATTGCCCATACTTTCAACCCCTGCAATTTTAAGGCAGTCAATATATAGCATATTGCCCAATTTGAATTCCAAAATGTGGCTTTACCACAGGGTTCAATGGGAGAATTCAAACTTTAAATGGCTTTTTACGGAATTTCAAGTGCTTTTTTCCTCTGGCGTCAAAAAATTAGAATTGATTCCGGATCAAAGTTTCGCAACGAGAACGCGCATTACTTACGGCTTTCGAAAGAAGCGTGAAATTTAAATCAAATTTGCTCCACAGGTTCCAAAGTACACAATGTGCTTACACTCAGTGATTTACCAGCCTACCTTGTATGTCCGATGTGTTAAATGCAGCCAATGCTTAATGGGCTGTTCTAGTTAAAATCCTTACACCCTCTAGATGGAGGTCATGACGTCAATCTTGCACACAGGAGTGTAGATATCAAATATGGTCACCCATTCAGGCAACTCCATTTGATATTCACACTCCCTGTGTGGAAGATGTCTTGCCGGGTGGGGAGTATGGAATTCAAATGGAATAGCCCAGCATTTCTTCTTTTGTAGGATTTGAAGGATTTCAATATTTAAGTCTGTTCCAGATCATGATTTTACATTTGAAATCACTCGCCTTTAAAAAAAAAAAAATCTGCAGGGGGGGTAGGTGGGGGGGGGGGCTGAAAATTTGAAACGTTCAAAATCACTCATATTTTTAACCACTCGAATCTTAAGGCAGCCAATGTGTAGCATATAGCTCAATTTGGACTCCAACTTGTATATTTTGCATAGGGTTCCATGTAAAATTAAAACTTCAAATGCATTTTTCTGAATTCCAAGTGCTTTTTTCTCTGGCGTCAAAAAAATTAGAATTGGTTCCGGATCAAAGTTTCGCAACGAGAACGCGCATATTACTTAGGGCTTTCGAGATAAAAAAAAAAAAAAAAAAAAAAAAAAAAAGCCGCAAAAAATTGAAATCGATATTTTGCTCCACAGGCTGGCTGCGTACTGTACATACACAATGTGTAGCTGATACAGTGAAATTTGACTGCCACACTCTTGCAGCCAATGGGCTATTCCATTTGACATGCATACACCCCCTAGATGGAGGTCATGACCTCAATCGCGCACACAGGGGTGTAGATATCAAATGGAATCGCCTATTCAGGTAACTTCATTTGAAATTCACACTCCCTGTGTGGAAGATTAAGGCATGTCTTCCATAGGGGTGTATGGATTTTAACTGAATAGCCCAATGGTTTAATCACCTGTTTGAGTTCTGCATGTAAAATCATCTGCAAGTAAGAAGCTTCATATCAATTTATATCACTTGGTCATTGCATCACATGGGATATATGTACAATGCATATAATGTGTGTAGTACCTGTGGTGTTAGGGTTAAGGTCATGTCCTCATTTGGGGGTATATGGATTTCAACTGGAATTGTGAAAAAAACTCCCATGATATGTAGGAAATCAAAAATATAAACCATAACATACTATACTCTCCAACTCAAATAGATGTGAATTTATACAGGGGATTTTTATTGGAATGGGAAGTTCTTTCCTGGTTTCCTTGGACCCATACTATACTGCGCCAATAAAGTATCCTTACACTTGGAAAAATAATCATAATTCTAAAACTGAACAATATTGGGGTAAATTTGTTTTTTTAATAGATGCACTATCTAATCCTGTACATTATGACACCACATTGAATCCAATGTTACCTCTTAGAAGTAAAGTTACAAGCAATTGAATAGAAAAGGGTCCAGTTTTAAAAGTGACAAACTGGTCTATACAAGGCGCAAAAAGATCCAACAAGCGAAACAAAGAGACAACACGATTTCTTCAATGAAGCGTCATTTAAAGAAGTTTTTATTTCAGTTTTTACTTCTCTATATTTTCATAACTTTCATTTTATTTGTCAGTTCTTTTGTTTCAGTGTTCTTTTGTTCCTTATGTTTTAAATTAAAGCCAAACGCATAAATTAGCCATTCACCACTCTCAAACCAGATTTGTGGTCTGTGGAGTTTTGAATAGGCCAGTTTGTCACTTTTCAAACTGGACCTTCGTCTAATCAAATGCTTGCAACTTTGCTTCTTGAAGTCACATTGGATTCAATGTGGTGTCATAATGTGCTGCAGTATTATGCAGTGTTGGAGGACTCGGGACTCGGACTCGGACTCGAGTCCGGACTCGAGTCCTTTTTTCAAGGACTCGGACTCGGACTTGGACTCGGAAGCTAAGGACTTGGACTCGGACTCGGACTCGGACCCCAAGGACTCGGGTACTCGGCTTTGAGTCCTCCTCGAGTCCGGCAAAATAAGGTCTTTTAGGTCTTTTATTTTCGTTCATTGTAAACTTCTTATGCTTGATCAATGATCACATCACATGATTAATTTAAGTAGTTTTACATGCAAATAAGTTCAGTTTGTAAATAAAAGTAGGCCTACAATCAAAAAGCAAGATTGCTTTCAGATATATCTTTAATTGGTATAAATGGATTTTAATCGTATTCGTTTGTTTTATTTTGACATATGACTGCTTTGTTAGACGCAAGTCTAGAATGTACATGAATAATAATAATACTCTGGCATGCTGGGGCACTCAAGTTAAATTTTGGTAGGGGAGTGCGGCGCCGAACTTTGGGAATTATAAGAGCTGATTTTGGTGCAAAATAGGGGCTTGATGAACTGTAATTTCAACATTTTTGTGGAGGTCTAAAGTTGGGCCAAATTATAGGCTTTGGAGCTAACAAATTCAAAATATTTCCAAGTTTGAGCTAAAGACGTACAATTTTCAGAGTGTTAGGCTCAATGAACTGGAGCATGATGCAAATGTGTTAAGGGACTGACGGAGAGCCTGAAAAGGACCCCTGACTGCATCTTTTGCCTCTCTAAAACACAAGCCTAATAAGTTACTGTGAGTCTGTGATTATACTCTGTTTCCAGGTATGGTACCCAAGGGTAAAATTTTTTTTTTTTTTTTTAAGGGAGGGTGGAAGCAATTTTTTTCAAGCCGAGAGGGGGGAACAAGCAATATTTGGCACATATGGGGCACCGTTCAAATAAAACACTCTAAAAAAGGCTTAGAAAACAGTACGGAAACGCTTACATAATACAGATTTCCTGCTCGCTGCACTCGAAACATAATTATCTAAACCATTTAAGGTTTGTAAATTGGGATCCCCAAAAATGGCATGTGTAAAGGGGTGCAAAGATTTTTGGCAGGTCGGGAGGGAGAAACGATTTTGGCAGGCCGAGAAGGGATAAGCATTTTTGGCAATTTCACCCTCCCCCCGGCTCAGCATAATTATTGCACAACCCCAAAACAATACTAGGCATGCTAGGTGGGACTAGCAAATTATGTATTTACAAGAAAATAATATAGAACTAAAATTCTGGTTAAGTATAGGCTATACGTTGATAAAGTATTGGTGAAAACTCCGCGGCTTGAATTTGATACATAAGGACTCGGACTCGGACTCGAACATTGAGGACTCGGACTCGGACTCGGACTCGGACATCAGAAATTGGCAAGGACTCGGACTCGGACTTGGACTCGGACACCAAGGACTCGGACTCGGACTCGGACTCGGATGACGAGGACTCGACTACAACACTGGTATTATGTAGTGCATCTATTAAAAAAACAAATTTACCCCAATATTGTTCAGTTTGGAAATTGTGATTATTTTTCCAAGTGTAAGGATACTTTATTGGCGCAGTAGGCCTATATGACATAATATTATACTCTGCAGTACCAACTAAAGTAGGTGTGGATTTGTTGAGGGATTTTATTGAAGTTTGTGGATTTCAAGGAAACTGCTCAGTGCCAGAAGTGGGTAAGTGCAATAGCTCCTCTAAAGCATTTTTGCAATTTACAAACAGTATATTGTACTCATCTACACATGGCAGCTATTGCACTTGCCGACTTCTGGCACTGAGAATAGCAGTCAATTTATTTAAATGTGAAACCATTTTAAGGCAGACATTCTGAGAAGGAAAAATAGAAATAAATGGAATCGGTTGAATTAATGTCATCGGTTTGCTTGTAATAGCTGCATTTGGTGAAGAGGAAAACTTTTTTTTTGTAGTTTTAGTTTTGATATTTATTTGTGTGCATGTATTTTGTTTGTACTAGTACAGGTGTGTTGTTTTTTATGGTGGTATAAGTGGCCTGATCAGATTCAACAGACAGAAAAGCTATAAAATACATCAGGAAATTGGTTTTGGAAAATAACTATTTAAATTACCAACCAAGTTTACTGGGGATGTAAGAGTTAAAGCAATAGTACAGTACATTTATATAGGCATACGCATGATTTCCGTGCTAGTTGATGAGGTGTATCTCGAGGTAGAAGCCCGGGGTAGAATAGCAAAATTGTGATTTGTGTTTTGATGCCACTGAACACATTTGTACTTCCATCAGGTACAGGTGCTAGTGCCCCCGGCTAGGACCTTTATTAAAATCCTACATTTCTTGATTCACAACAGTTTCACATTGACCATGCACACATTTTACACTATGTAGTATTAGATTAGCCTATATATAGTTAAGATTATTTAGATATGTCAAGTGTTTGTTTAAAAGTGAATTATCTATCTTCCCTCATTATCTTTCATTGGACTATGATCGCATCTAGCACATTGATGCGTGTATTCAATGACCGAATTGAAACTTAATGCTGTAGGTCGGATGGCAGGAGCCACATTTGTCAAGTTTGGGCAATTTAATTAAAAAACTCCTTTATATTAATGCATTGATCATGTAGGAAATGAGTCAAGGAAGCCAATAATCGCGTTTATATTTCCATAGGTCTTGCGGTTCTTAAGTTAAGACCAATAATATGTTAAAACAAAAGTCGTGCGTTTTTCCCCTCCCTAAAAAAATCATGCATATGGGGCGGAAATAACACCCCTTATATCAAGCATATAGAGGTCTCATTTATACAATCCATATAATTCCTCTTTTGTGTCATCTTTATTTGCCTCAATATTTGAGTTCAAACACCATTAGATCAATCTCCCCTCCGTCTTGCCTTAACCAGATATAGGCTATGGCATTTAATAGTGGCTAAATGAAAGTTACTTCCTTTCAGAACATTTCCTGCGTGCTGGATCTTTGGTAGGCATAGGCCTACTTACCATAGTCCTATTGCAGACAACTATTGCAAATTGCTGAAAGCTGTTATAGGCCTATAATAGGCCTATAATAGGCCTACGGTCATGTTAGGGTCAACTTAGTTATATTGTTCTGACTACTGGTTTTGGCAGATTTCCCGCCAAAACACTTCCGTTATTAAGTTATTCTAGGCCTATATTGACACTAGCTTTTTATCTGCAATCTGACGTGGAAAACTGCCCTATGGACTGGAAGTTAACCTGAGTTTACACTCAAATCGCGAGCGATGAGTAGTTGGTTCCTAGCCAATGAAATAGATTGTTCTTACCAAAGCTACTTCAAACGAACCCATTCATTGGTCAAGATTTAAGTCACTCATAACAAGCGACTAATTCATCCGCAGATTCTAGGAAATCGCAGGTGTATGTTTACTTAATTATTCAAATATTGCAAGGACCCGGGGGTTGTCTGGTTTTTTTTCAGAAATATCCCTCATTTTATATCTGAACTTTAAACTTTTCTCTTCAAAAAATAGGAAGTGGAGGATTTTTAAATTGTCTAAACTAAGCCTACTTGCGTTAAAATTGGTAATAGTAGCTTTTTGTGGGAACCCTGATAGGACTAAACTTTTGAAATTGTGTTGTGTGCAACCATGGAAGAAAGATGCAACCCACTTTTAATATCAAACACTGGCTATTATACTATTGAAATCTGAGACTATAGTATACAGGTTGAAATATGGTCCCGTGTTCCCTGACCACGTCCCGCGCATCCCCTGATTCTGGTCATGATAATGGGATCAGACCAATTCCTTGTAAACCCCTGGGACAAACAAAATTTGTGTGATGACACCGTTTTACTCCAGGTTTTCATACAGCCTTGCAGATCCGGGTGGAAGGGTTCAAGTCATTTACATGGAAAAGAAAATAATAGGAAATACATAAATAGCAAATGTATAATCGAAAGTGGTGAGGATGAGGAAAGGGAATTTTTTTGGACGCAATAGGATTCTGATGTAGGCCTACAGCCACGCACACAGAAGAAATCGGACGATATTTTACAGGTAAAACATTAATGTTTCTCATTTTGTTCTATATATACAGTTTTAACTAAACGTTCAATATTTAAACTAGTCTGCATGTGATGAAACAATTAATAGGCTAGGGGCCTATAGGGTTTTTGCTCTTATTTTGCATATGAGACTTAAATTTGGTTAATACACTTAAATGTACTAGCTTTGGTTTTTCGGAATGCCCCCCCCCCCAAAAAAAAGGCGCGAACTGGGTATCTTATAATGCTGTAGGCCTATCCAGCAAAATTTTGACTATTAAAAGTTTCGACAACACCAAAAGGTTAGTGAATCCAATAATTGTTGTTGTTGTTGTTGTTGTTGTTGTGTTGTTGTTGTTGTTGTTGTTGTTGTTAGCAAATTTCCACTTGGGACTCGCTTCTTCCTCCACGATTATGCTACTATAGCTTTCGATTTTCTAAAATCGTAATAATCACAGTGATCATACAGCCTGGTACGATTCAGGTACGATTTCACGTTGTACAAACGCCCTCTATTAATAGTTGTGCCTTTTAATATCGGTACCAGAAGTTCAACAAAACTTGAGCTTGGCTTTTTATTCTGTGTATGGGTCTGTATTATTGCCATTGACTAAAAAGTTTCGCGTTGTTTGTTAGCCTCCACAATGCTTTAGAATAACAGTTGCGCACGAAGCCCTACTCTCTTATTACCGTAAAACCTCATCTACAAGCATTATGTAACGTGTCATGTCAAAAGGAGACACTTTTGGGCAGGTTATCAATTTTACATATATAGAGATATTTTGCTTCACAACGCCGTTTTCCCCAATGAAATCGGACATTCCTAAGCGAAGATATTGAGTTCGTAAGTTATGGTATTAAAAAATTGGAAATTGAGATATCAGCCTTTAAAAATATTATTGACAATGTTGAGAGTAGGAATTACCTTGAAAAATGTCTCAAAAAATACAAGATGCCAGTTATATTCCGGTCAGAAACTATCAGACAATATTTTTAACATTAATAACATCACAAATTCGCAACAAAACCAAATTGTGAAAAAATCACCCCGGGCAGATTTTTGGCTATTTCTCCATTTACGATCCCGCCCAAAAGTGTCTCCTTTTGACATGACACGTCACATATATATAGTGTTTTTGATGAAACCTAAGTTAATACGAAACAAGCGTGAATATCCCAATACAATAGATTGGTCTTACAATAATACTTGTTTGTATATGCTTGGATCTGTAATTTATTTGCTCAAACTCCATAATGGCGCCTGGGTTAATTTAGCTTTCATCAGAAGCACTCTATGTGCTTGTAGACGAGGTTTTACGGTATGTTAAGAGGTGAAACCAATATAGGCCTAGATAACGTAAATCACATTGAAGATTTTGTAAAAATTAAAACTTCACTCTTTTGTGGATTTCAACTTTCACTCTTTGGTCACTCTGAATTAAATCGGAATTTATTTTCACTCTTTAGTATGTGATCACTGTAGATCACTGTTTTTTGTTGTTTTTTTAATACTTTTTTGGGGGGTAGGAATTATGAAGGGCCGACTATATTATGCGTTTGACTGACCCTACAAAAAAGGATGTTTAGGCTAACAAAAGTTTGTGTCCTGATCCTGTAGGTGGCCTGAAAACCTAACTGCGAAATGTGTGTGGGGAACTCGGGGGGGTAAATTTTTAGGGTCGTATAATGGTAAAATATCCCCCAAATTAACAAATTGTATTTATTGTAAAATTTAGGCCTATAGTGCAGATTAAGCTAGATGTGAAAATTAACAGTTAACGGGAAAATTATAGAGATATTTAGTGATTTCATATTTGCTTGTAAATATAATGTATTTAGAAAAAAAAGTCGATTTTTAGGCTAAATAAAATGTGTCATAACGCTTTGCTTGAAATGTTTTTTTTTTTGGATTTCTAAGAAGACAAAAATATCATGAAATAATAAATAATATTAAATAATAATAATAATAATCAGGGTTGTTGATTTTATGATTTAAAAAAAAAAAAAAATCTGATTTTTAAAATTTAAATCGGATTTTTTTATTTAAATCGCTATACCCAATGATAAAGTCAAAAGTATATCAATGGAATGTTAGTCATATGCACAATCCAGGTAGTTATAATAAAAAAATCAGAACATGTTTTTACATGTGAAAATTTCAAAGAAAAATTTTGGTAAAATCATGGGGGAAACCTGTTGAATTCTGTACCTTGAAGATGAATTTTTAGCAACAGATAAAGTGACATCATAGGCCTATGAGGTATTTTAATTGTATCCATAAGTTGTAGAAACATTAGGAATAGTCAATTTAAGAAAGAAATTAACTTACATTGATCAAAAATGGTAAAAAATGGAAAAAGTTGATTAATTATTAACAATAATAATAATAATAATAATAATAATAATAATAATAACACGCAGGCTAGTAAGAAAACAAACCTACTTTATTTTTAGCCTATAGGCTGTTACACGTAACAATGCTGTCTTCAGTAGATAGCAGGTGTGCCCAGGTGTCTATTTTACCGAGATTCTTCCTGATTTCAAGCTATTTTGCATGCAGGGCAATTATGAATATAGCCTGCCCTGACTGCAGTTAGGGTTCATGAATTTCTTCCTGTACAAAACATGATTTGTATATCTGATATTCTTAAATAGTGGTTTCCCAACTCCCGACTTGAATATATTTAATTCAGCGTGTTAAAACGCATTATTCCCATGTCCAGAAAAAATTCATTCATTATTGGGGATTAAAACATATTTATCAATAGTGAGTAAATTATTTGGTTTTGTTCTAATGAAAATTTCCTAACTATTACTGAACATAATTATTATCCTGTTTTGTCAAATGAAACATAGGTAAATCCTAATGCAATAAATTAAATTTTAATATTTGACAATTTTTTGGAAATAAAGGTCAAAAACATGCGGGTGTTTTTTGTTTTTGTTTTTTTTGTTTGTTTGTTTTTTTTGGGGGGGGGGGGGTACAGAATCGATGCTGAATTGTGGGTGGCACCCAAGGCATGTGCCCTCACTACGCCACTGACTATACAGAATCATGCAGCTGCCCCCCAAAAAAAAAAAAAGAGTATGCTGTGAAATTATGCCCAAAGACTTGTATTGGGGTTATGCATTCTAATTTTTTGGAAAACACATTTTCCAATATCTTTTATAACCAGTTATCAAATTTAACATAAACTATATTAAAATCATGAGAGTTTTTTTATTTTGCTTTGTTGTCTTTGCATATTTTTATTTTTCAAAAATTTAATAAACTACAGTGTTCTTCTTAGTAATAATAATATTGATCTTATAGGAATTGACACAAGGAAGCCAATAATCTCATTTACATTTGAAGACCTGAGTGCAAGAAGACCGTAAGTCCACTTGGGCCCTTAACATGTATACACTAAAGTTACGTATAGTTTCTTACGGTTTTATAATGTTTAATACATGTTCCAGGGTGAAAACATCATGAAAGGGTCTGAAAGATTTGTTTTGGCCCCTGAACATGTATAAAACATCACGAAACTATACGCAACTTTAGTGTATACATGTTGAGGGGCCAAGTGGACTTACGGTCTTCTTGCGCTCAGGTCTTCATTTTATAGGTCTTGCAATTCTTGAGTTATGACAAAATAATATATCAAAACGAGAGTTTTCACCCTTTCGAGTAAATCATGCAAATGGGGCAGAAATGACACCTCTCTTTATATCAAGCATTGGGATCTCTTTTATAGAACCAAATACCATTCCTCTTGTGTGTCCGCTTTATTTGTCTCACTATTTTAGTGCAAACGCTGTAAGGTCATGCTTCCCTCCAACTCGCCTTAATCAAATAACTACATTAACGCACAACCATGGATCACACAAGAGGTGACTTTTTTATTTTATTTGTGCACCCGTTCCACAAGTTGCGGACGAAATCTGTTATATGCTGTCATGTCCAATGTTGTCCAGGGACTTCCCAAACTTCCCGCATCTAGACCATGTGCAGCGCAGGACATGTATGCATGATTTGACCAAATGTGAGTATATAGCCTATATATTATATACAAAATATGAAAATATACCAAACTTATAACTTGAATTTATAACTCCATAATTAGTATGTAATCTTTTAAAATGTATAGTATTTGTGCTTAGATTTAAGTCTTGCGTGCGTCAGTGTCAATATGACTTTCAGTCCCTGATGATGATGATGATACTTGATATCCAGAGTATCGCGAAATTTAATAGTTAAAAGCGTGAATCACAATATCCACACAAAAAAGTGTTGTATTTTTAAATTATCCTATTAGGGAACAGTGACGTTTGCATATTATTTTTATGGGACATGAGAGCACAGATAGATACACCACACAGTGTCATCGACCCTATATCTTCATGGCAGAAATCGCCATGGTAGGTTGAATCCACAGCCACGATTGGCCATTTGGTTCAGACCTTTGAAGCTCTTTGAGACGAATAATTAGTCGAGGGACATGACTTAGGCTACTCACAATAGCCGGGTAATCGATCTTGGTTGTGCGTGATTAAGCTTGTATACCCCATTGAGGTCAATGGTCATCGACTTTATACTGCCTAGTAGTGAGTGCAGCTGTACTACACGTTGTAGTCCATACAGGACCAACGCAATATAAAATTAGAGTTTTGGTCCGATTTTGAGTTCAAAGCGCACGGCCAATTTTCAAAGCGCATTCTAGTGACCATCATATCTGTTCAACACGTATTTGCAAGTGTATGAGACCACATCTGCATGGTTTCTTGAGAAAAATTCATTTACGGGAGATATTCATCATTTTCTAACCCGGTATCCGAAGATTTTCGTCTGATATCAAAATCGTGCATAGCAATTCACGTGTATCGATCCCGTGTATTCATTTTAATGTGTCTGCTGCACCAAATAATTATTAGCCAGGCGGTGTCGGTGTGCACCATACGAGGAATGTCCTTCTGAGTCCTTTTTTGTTGTTGAAAATATCAATTCTTAATATTTTGCCATAAATTTTGTATTATATCGCGGATTTCAGCGACGTTTGCAAAGTATTTTTGTGGGACATGAGAGCACAGACACACCATACGAGGAATGTCCTTTTGAGTCCTTTTTGTTGTTGAAAAATATCATTTTTTGATTTTTGATAGTCATATTTAGTTTTTTGATATTTTTGATGTTAATGTGTGCAATGTTTAAAAGGACCCTTTGGAAACAAGCCCTTTTAGGGCTTAAAGGGTTATCCTATGCATATCTGCAATTGTATTGTATATTGTAATTTTAAATGTAATTTTATTATGTTTTTATTATGTGAAATCTGTAAATTGAATGATATGCATGAATAAACACAAATCAAATCAAATCAATTTTTAATATTTGCCATAAATTTTGTATTATATCGCGGATTTCAAAAAATTATTATTTAGAATGCAATTTGGATTATTTGATATGTCTGATGGCTACAGAACGTTTTTTGGTTCTACAAAGAATTAACCCAATTGAAACCCAATGGGGTTCTTTATAGAACAAAAAAAAAGTTCTATAGCCAAGAAAAAGGTTCTTAGTAGAACCTTAAGCTTGAAGAACCTTTAAGGAATCTTAAAGAAAGAACCCTCAAAGGTTCTAAGTAGAACAGAAAAAAAAGTTCTTTATCCAAGGAAATGATACTTTTTTCTACGTTTTACTTTTCTTAACTTTGTGATGAGTCCCTGAATAAATGAATTTGAATGTCCCCAGGCCTATTTAAATCTTTAAGGTTCTTTATAGAACTTTTTAAGGTCCTTTTTAGAACCTTTTTACTGCTTAGGGTTCTGCATACAGGACAAAAAAAGGTTCTAAGTTGAACCTTTTTTTCTGAGAGTGTATATACAAAAATTGTTATAAAAATAAGAGCATTAAATTTTTTCTCGTTTAATAAATGCGTATCACTTGTTGCTCGAGAAATTGTACAAACGCACTTGTACTGCATGAGATGTTGATGCGTCTAATGCGCCCCCCCCCTGCGGGACTCGTGCATTAGACGCATCAACATCTCAGTACGCGTGCATTAGTTTGTACATTTCACTCCAACAAGTGATACGCATTTATTAATTTAAAATCCATGGTTCTTCCCAATAACCTTCAATGGTTCTCCTATAGAGGACAAAAAGGTTCATTTTAGAACTTTCTTTTCTAAAAGTGTGTATATCATGCGTCAAAGCTTCAAAATAAAAAGTCCTGAGATAATTTCTCAAAATATCAAGAGCTATCTCAAGAACCACTGAACCAATACTAGGCTCGTTTGTACTAATTTTAATGCACTTGTCATGCTGAATCCAAACATGGTCATGACAATGTAATTCTGACATTTTTAAATTTTTGAAGAAAATTTGCGTCTGCCAATGTCTGCAGTCAACACCCATGTGCAGAGAGTTGAAAACGTCCTTCTCCTTCTTATACTACCCCCCTCCAGGCCTATGCATTTTGTTTGTTCATGCTCATCCCCCGGTCTACCGTCGGGCATGCCGGGCTCGTCCCAGGATAAGAAACCAAATCTCCTTTATATAATTTTTTTTTTATAGATAATTACAAATCCTAAAATAGTGCAAAATTTACACTGTCACTTTTTGCAATCACAGATTCTATGAATTGTTCATATACCAGAAACTTGCGACAAAAAAACGGGTATTTAGGTGAATTTTGTGATTCTAGCTTCCTCTTTTTAACGTGTCTACATGCTACACCAGCATTTAATCATAATAGAGGCTTCGACATGAGAATGAGAAGTTTTAAGATAATTATGTTATATCAAGAAGTATTTCATGAACCACTGAACCAATACTAAGCTTGTTCGTACTCATTTTAAAGATTTTCCCAGCCCATAGGGCTGGTATCTAATTCTGAGATGGGATTTGTGTACACTAAAGATGAGCTAAGATTATAGTCTTCTTCTATTGGTATGAATTAATTTTTTTACTTCTTGTGGTGGAAATGTTTTTGATGCCTGCTAATTCGATTTGCAAGGAAAAGAAAGTATGTTTTGCCGTTTCAACGAACGAAAACGATTGAGTAATGCCAAAGTTATGTTTGATTTAATTATGACTTAAAAAGTTATCATAGGTTAGGCCTACACATATAAACATAAACTTGTTCAGCAATCAGCATATCCAAAAATGACATGGTCAACAATTAGTAATTAGCGGGGAATGATCACTGGAACAAGGTCATATCAGTGGACTACTGAGCATAGCATGATGTTTGGTTGCCTGTGAGTGCATAATTGATATGTTGATAACAGATCTAATAATGTTGTAGAATCAAAATCTTCATTATATGGACCACATTGAAGTCAAAGTAATTAGCTATCCTATCCTGTATCGTTTTATGGATAAAATTGACTCAAAATGTTATTGATGATATTATTGCTATCTTTAACAGAAAACACACAATGCAGACTATTACAGAATGGAGTAGGTAAGATGCCATGTCCATAGCTTTGCAGGAGTTTCGGACTAACAATCAACACATTCAAAAAATACAGTTTAAAAGTGAAGATTGTAGTGAATGATCATGCAGTCCTTTATCATGTGCTTGCCACTATCTACTTTATAGTAAACTATACATTGCGAAATAATATAAAATCATTTTAAAATAAAATGTGCATGTAAGTTGAGTTTACATAGCGAATTAACTAACAACTGCAGTGTATTTTTTGATTTTTTTAATAAGCATGGGTAAAAAGCAGTAAAGACAAAAAGACAGAACAATTTGGAGTAATATTAAAGAGTTGACAGGAGTTATAGGAGTTAATGTTGTTTGCTGTTTCAGTGTGCATGTTCTCACCATTGATGGTTTGGTGAACTGTCATGTAACATGGATGTAAGCGTGATCCTAAAAATGCCTTTCACGGTGACCCAAACTATTTACAAGACCTCTTCTGCATTGAGGCTGGCCTTCCCTTTTAAAGGAAATTTTTATTCATGCTAATTCAAAATATGGTCATAAACATGTGCAATTCTGCACCCGCATATTATATGTTAACATTACTAGTATAATGTGTGCCTTAGCCATCTTCATGCTTACGTATCAAAGCATCAATCGGTTTCAAGGAGAGTATAACTTAAAAAACAAACGGAAGAGGGCAAGGACTTAATGAATATTTAAGCTTATAAATTTTAAGTTAATAAGTGCATATCACTTGTTGGGCGCGTCAAAATCTCAGCACTTTCTATTTATTTGTACATGAAAAGTCTCAATTTTAAGATATGTTCTCAAAATATCAAGAGCTATTTGAAGAACCACTGAACCAATACTGCAAAACCAATGCATTTTTATGGATGCATTTGCATACTTATGCGCAATTCTGAAAGTTTTGAACTTTTAAAGAAAATTTGGCATCCGCGTGGAAAGGGTTAACAGATTGTGTCGTTTTAGCCATCTTCATGCTTACGTATCAAAGCATCAATCGGTTTCAAGAAGAGGTTAAGGCGGTACTACACCCCCTGATAAATTTTGTGGCTAATTTTGCATTTTTTTCCTCAAAAAATAACTACACACTGGTAACAAAAGTATATTATAGGAGCAAGGAATCCAATTCTTCACTAAAATTTCAATGATTCAAGACAAGTGGTTCATATATTAAGAAATGAGGTACATTCTAGCGGTACCTCTTTTCTTATCATAAATAACGTATCACTTGTTTTGAGTCACTGAAATTCAAGTCTAGTAACTGGATTCCTTGCCCATATTATATTTATAACTTTTGTTACCAGTGTGTTATCATTTTTTGAGAAAAATGCAAAAATAGTCACAAATTTATTAAGGGGTGTAGTACCACCTTAAGGACTTAAAAACGAACAGGACAGGGCAAGGACTTTATGAATATTTATTAAATGCGTATCACTTGTTGGCCGCGTCAAAATCTTACTCTCAGTTCTTTGTATTTTTTCTTGAGCAACGAGTGACAGGGACTTACACATTTATTAACTTAATTATACACGAGAAACAAATCCCGTGATTTTTGTTATATTTTTATTACAAAAGACAGTGTCCTAAAATGTTGGAAATGTTGCAAACGATAACAAGTTCACGGATCAGGTGTATAGTACTTTGAGCTACTTTGGTCTAACTTTCAATATTTTAACCTACTTTGTACTGATTTTACAATAAATAAGTGATTTGAGACATAAATGATACTTGCATCTTGACTCCAGAAAATAATTTTCAAAAAACCTCATTTGGAATTTAGGTATTTAAGCCACCTACAGGAAACAAAGTTGGCTATTACTACGAAGAAAATTACATCAAAATCCCGGGATCAAAATGTCTACTGTAGCAGTCCATCAGATGTTATTTCCCATTCGACACCCCATTCCTTTTTAAAAGAGGTTTTATTTGGAAGCAAATCGTCTAATGTGTTTCAGGAACACTGCATGTCAAATTATTTTGTTAAATAGTTTTCTCTACAGATGCTAGATGCCTTATCACTAAAGTAAACAAATTACACTACAAATGGTCATGCTGGCTTTTATTAGGGATATTTGTCTCATATCCCAGCTTTTATGAACACCAATTATTATTTTGTAACAGAAAATATATTATACATTGGATATGTTTATACACACATTGCTTGATTATTGGGTGTTAAATGGCTGCATGCTGCGCAACTCCAACCTTGCTTTGCTCTCCCTACCTAACCCCTCTTTCTCCCTGCATGCCCTTACCTTTCTCCTGCATGCTACTTACCCTTTGCTTGCTTTGCTATTCTTACTATACAATAAGAGCTAATAAGGTTGTAGGCACAGGAGGCATTCCATCAGCCCTCTTGTTCCTAATCGCCAATCTGTAGCTACCAACCCCCACGTTCTCGAAGATTGCAAGTCAATCGCGTATCACCTGTTACAGCTCTGCCTTGCGGCAAAGTTAACAGAAGCTAACAGACGGGGGCTCTGGGGGCAATATTCTGTGACCTGAAAGGCTGTTGGAGCAGTCTTGATGGTTGCAGATGTTGCTTGCTGTAAGACATCTCAAGAACATCAAACCTACATCTCCAGGATTGTCTACAGATAGGAGGAGAATAAGGGTGAGGTAACCCTGACAGAAACCTCAATCGACAACACGCCCTGCCAGCGCGTCGATTTATGGCAAAAAACCTTCATGATTATGGAAAGTAGCAAAAATAGAGGCCGTAGAGCCCATGGCCAGAATGGGCACAGCTATCAACCACGCAGAAGCTGTAAATTGCCTAGTCATAACGCTCAACATGACGTCTTGAAGCCAAAGCCTAACGGAAACTTCAAGATTGAGACGGGAAAAATGGCTGGACAAAAGTTGAACATTTGTACTTATAATACAAGGACTCTGAGAACAGAGGAAGTGTTTGAAACACTGTTGGATGAAATACAAGAATTCAAATGGGATATCATTGGATTAGCAGAAACCAAGAGAGAAGGACAGGGGATTGTTGAATTACAGGGAGGAATGTGGTTGTATAATCATGGTAAAACTGAAGAGGACACAGAAGCAAAAGGAATTGGATTTCTTGTACATCCAAAACTTACTGATTACGTCACAGAAATAAAAGCTACTCCAACAGAGTAGCTGCACTCAACCTTCACTTGACAGGAAGAGACCAAATAAGCATCATCCAAGTGTATGCGCCCACTAGCGAGTACGATGATGAGATAGTAGAAATATTCTATGAAGATGTGAGTAAGGCAATAGAAGCCAACAAAGGAAAGTATACCATTGTCATGGGCGATTTTAATGCCAAAGTAGGAGAATGCCAACCAGATGAAGAGGCCATCATAGGAAAATTTGGTTATGGACAGAGAAATAAAAGAGGTGAAATGCTACTGGAATTTGCAGCACAGCATAAGCTGGTTATAGGCAACACATTCTTCAAGAAAAGTAAAAACCGATATTGGACATGGGAAAGCCCCGATGGACACACTAGAAACCAAATAGACTTTATTCTCAGTAGCCAAAGGGGAATTATCCAGGACTGTGGAGTTATCACAAAAGTTGATATAGGAAGTGATCACAGAATGGTGAGGGCTAAACTTCATATCAGCAAAAGACTAGCAAGACTCAAATTTATCAGAAATGAAAAGAAAAGCAAGATTAACATCCTACGACTACGAGAGAAGAGGCCAGAATTCCAGTTGGAATTGAAAAATCGCTTTGAGGGATTAGACATTGAAGAGTTGGATGCAGACCAAAAATACCAAGCTATATCCAGCACTGTGATGGAAGTGGCAGCAGAAGTAGCTCCACAAGAGAAGAGGAGGAAGCAAATAACTGAGGAGGACAAAGAGATTGAGGCTCTGGACAGAAGGAGGAAAGAATTGAGAGAAATTACTGACAAATCAATACCCGAAAAGAGCGAATATAGAGAGCTCGTCAAAACTGTGAGGAAAAAACGTAGACAGAGGAGCAGAAAGAAGAGAAAAGAACAAATAGAAATCATTCTCAAAAGTGGAAGAGGACCTCAGCATATTGCAAAGCTGAACCGGAGGAAATCAAGAATGCACCAAATGAGACAAACAGACGGTGTCTTAACAAATGACAGGCAAGAGATACTTGATGTATGCGCAGACTTTTATCAAGACCTGTATAGTTCCAAATCAAATGAGGCAAAACCAAATACAATATCACCAGACATATCAGCTATACCAAGTATAACACAAAAAGAAGTGGAAATGGCTGTAAAGGAGATGAAAGACAGCAAAGCACCAGGAACAGATGAAATTACTAGTGATATAATCAAGATTGGAGGAGCGGGGATTACTCAACATCTAGTTGGGCTCTATAATCAAATATTGAATGAAAAAGGATACCAGTTTGCTGGAAAGAGGCAAAAGTGATTCTCCTTTACAAGAAAGGTGAAAAAACAGACATAAAAAACTACAGACCTATCAGCCTGTTATCACATGTGTATAAAATTTTCACAAGGATAATACAGAACAGAATTAAAGGAGTGCTTGATGAAAACCAACCAAGAGAACAGGCAGGCTTCAGAAGTGGATATTCAACAGTAGACCATCTACATGCCATCAACCAACTTATTGAGAAGGCAAATGAATATAACTTGAAGCTATGCATTGGATATATAGACTATGAGAAGGCCTTTGACTCAGTGGAACATAAAGACCTCTTTACAGCACTACGTAAAGTTGGAGTCAATGAGGGATATGTCCAAATTCTTGAAGACATCTACACAAATGCCACAGCAAAAATCCACATTGAAAATGATGTTTCAAAAACAATCCAAATTCAGCGTGGTGTGAGACAGGGAGACACAATATCCCCTAAAATATTCACAACAGCAATGGAAGATATATTCAGAAAGCTGAACCTACAGGAGAGGGGGATCAACATTGATGGCGAGAAGCTTACTGATCTGAGATTTGCAGACGATGTAGCTTTGGTGACAACATCAGTAAAGCATATGGAGGTCCAGTTAAATGATCTGAATAAAGGAAGCAAAAAGATTGGACTGAAGATACACAAGGGCAAAACTAAATATATGACAAACCACCAGTCAGAGGACGTCATTGTAGTTGAAGGCGATGTTATTGAAAGGGTGGAAGGATATAAATATCTTGGCCAAACAGTGAAGATGGAGGACAACACCAGGGAAGAAGCTCTGATCAGAATAAAGGCAGGTTGGAGTTGCTTTGGAAGATTCAAAGACATTCTATGTGATAAAAAGTTACCAATGTATCTGAGAAGTAGAATGTTCAACCAGTGTGTATTGCCAACAATGACATATGGGGCAGAAACATGGACAACAACCAAGTACCTGGAACAGAAACTACAAACAGCCCAAAGAGCAATGGAAAGGAAGATGCTACACATTACCTTAAGGGATAAAATCAAGAACACTGAAATAAGACGTCAAACTCAAGTCAAAGACATTATGGTGAAACTCAAAGAAGCGAAATGGAGATGGGCAGGTCACCTGGCACGAAGGGAAGATAACAGATGGACTAAACGGCTAACAGAATGGCAACCAAGAACAGGCAAAAGATCAAGAGGAAGACAGAAGAGGAGGTGGCGTGATGACATTACTGCCTACATGGGACCTACATGGACAAGAAATGCAAGAGACAGAGAACAGTGGAAGAATCATGAAAGAGGGCTACGTCCAACAATGGTCGAACACAGCCTGGTGAGGTGAGGTGAGGTGAGGTGCTTGATTATTACAAGAGTCAATAAACATTCAATTAACTACAGAGAGTGGACTTAATTTTGTGCATTGTAGGTATTTTCTGAAGTAAATCGCCTATTGCAGCTTGCTGAATAGGTTTCTATACAGATGATATGCCTAATCACTAAGTAAACAAACTTAGCTAATTATACTGACCATAGCTTTTATTAACCAATCAGTTATGTGTAAGCTTGCATGTTTATTATCAGCATGTGATGGCTGTAAGCCAATTGCAAACATCATGTTTAAATAAAAAAAAAAGGCTAAAAATTTCCTACACTGAGCAGTCTCACTGCCAGATTAAATGTGCTAAATAGTCATTGTCATAGGGGACCAGCATTAGATAAAGGCATACAAACGAGGATATGAGATATTATTTTTATAGGAATATTTCCTAGCCTCTTAACCACATGGTTGGTGGGTTACAATAGCTATTCAAGACACAGGGTATGTAAGGGATAAACTGTGCATATGAGATGTAGTGGGTGCAAGTGGCATTAACGTTCACTTGCGTGCATTGTAGGTTTGGATTATAGGATTAAGGCTATGTGGGTTATAAGGTTAGGGTTAGTATTAGGGTCAGGTTAGTGTTAGGGTTAGGGTTAGGGTTAGAATTAGGATTAGAGTCAAGGATATGTTTAGGAAAAGTATACACTATTAAACTTAAGTTTGTCAAAAAAGGTCTAATTCGACTTATTTTCGACTAATTAAAATTAGTCATACAAGATATTTTTTATTCAAGAACAATAATGCTGAAATGATCAGATTTTCGATAAATTAGTAATTAACAATTAGTAATTTACGTGACTAATTAAATCACGATAAATCGCGAAGCCATTAGTCATGCAATTTCTTATTCTTTGCAAATTGAAAATTATAAGTCATGAAAATGTGTTGAAACGATGCAAATTAATGTGAAATGATATTACTGCTCTTTTAGTATTAAAAATACAACATTTCAGCATTTCCTTGAATAACAATTACTTTTTGTATGACTAATTTTAGTTAATAGAAAATTAGACCTTTTTGACTAATTACGTTTAACAGTATATAGGGTTAAGGTTATGTAAAGATTTAGGGTTAGGATTGGGGTTAGATTATAAGTTAGGGTGAAGTAAGGGTTAGGGTAAGGATTAGGGTTTATAACGACTCTTATTTCTTGTTTCGAACTAATGACCCTTCATATATTGACCCGTTTTAACCTTTATTTTCTGTTCATTCTTCATTTGCTAGTCAGTTCACCCTGATAATGATAACACTCTACCTTCGACTATATTTATAAATACGCGTTTATATTCTCACGTGACCCATGGGCACGACATACCAAGACCAGCAAGCGTGACCAAATCCTCATGCCATTGAAAATGATAGGAATTTTTCAGATAAATATCATCAAATTTAAGTATTAATTTAATAGCAAAATTATTAGGCCTACACATGGGGATTCCGAATTTGTAATATGTTATCAAACACAGCATTTAGAAAGTATCTACGACGGAAAAAATTATAGACGGAAATGTTTGCAATATAATCACAAAGTTGAACAAAATAGACCATTTTGCTGCACAGTATAGTCTCGTGCTGTTTACCGCATTTGCATTCAAATGTACAGGAAGACCACACGCTTTAAAAAAGGTCACTTCGAGACTTACAAGCTGTTATGGCAGCGCGGAGGTGGTCGTGTGCGTATTTATAAATACGTATTTATAAATATAGTCGAAGCATACTGCTAACCCTGTCCACGCGCATGTCGACAGACGACGAGTTCCAAATTTTCTTTAAAAATTCAAATATTTCAGAATTGTACATATTGACCATATTTGGAACGAGCAAGAAAATACATTTAAATGAGTACAAACCTGAGACGAATATACCTACAGGGATAGGAAGCAAGCACTTTTGTGTTATGGCAAAAATTGGCCCTTTTTGTGTCTCAATTCAGAAAAATGTGGTATACTTTAGAGATTTTTAAATTGATACAAAACCTGGAGACACATTTAAACAAGGTCGTGTATACATTTTAAAATCTCAAAAGTTCACCATATTTTTCTGAATTGAGACACAAAATGAGCTTTTTTGGGCAATTTTAGCTGATTTTAACAAAATTTCCACTTTTTTGCATGAAAATTGTTAATTTTTCACAATTGTTATTTTTTGGCCATGTTAAATGATTTAGTGATGTAGTTTAATCAACCTACATAGTTGTTTACAGGCCAATAAAGTGGATTGGTGATCAGGGGTAGCGCTATGTTGCTTTTTGGGGTCCCAGACCCACCAAAATAGAGTTCGGACCCCCTGTTTTTAAATTTTCTGCAAGTTCAGGGGTCCCAGCAGACCCCCCCCCCCATTTTTCAATCTAGCGCTATTGCAGACATATGCCTACTATTTGCTGCATTTGTCCAACTCGGACTCACCAAACTCTACTCCGGACCCCCTACTTTTTAATTTCGGGAGTCCCTGTGGACACTGGAGTGTTTTAGTTCTAGCATGTCTAGTGCTACCCCTGTTGGTGATTCCAAATAGATGCCATAACAGAGATGGAACATAGCAGCATCTAAAGTACACACAAATAGGCTCGCTTTGTCTCAGGTACAAACAAGTCCTGTATTTGTTCTTGAGATAGCTCTTGATATCAAGCAGGTAGATATTACTTGAGAACTTTTCAACTACGTGGGCAACAATGGAGCTGCGCAGCTGCCAACGTCACCTAGATGAAAAGAATTACACTTCTTACAAAAAACACACAAAAAAAACACATTGAAATGAAAAACTAACCGAGAATTAAAAAAAACCTCATCGAGAAAAAAAATGCACCAAGAATAGTCTCCTCCGCAGCCGTAAAAAACCCGCTCGAATGTCAACGTCATCGAGAAATAGTCTCCATCGCAGCCAGTTTGGTTCCGCTCTTAGTGTGGAGTGAGCAGAACAAAACTGGCTGCAGACAATTAATTAATTAATTAATATTTTTTAAATTTATTTATTTATTTATTTATTTATTTATTTATTTATTTATTTATTTATTTATTTATTTATTTATTTATTTATTTATTTATGTATTTATTTATTTATTTATGTATTTATTTATTTATTTATTTATTTATTTATTTATTTATTTATTTATTTATTTATTTATTTATGTATTTATTTATTTATTTATTTATTCCCCTGTACATTTTTATCTTTCTCAATGTGTTTTTTTTTTCTCGGTGGAGTTGTTTTCTTTCTCAGTATGTTTTTTTCTCGGTGGAGTTTTTTCTTTCCCAATGTGTTGTTTTTTTTCTCGTCTGTGTTTTTTTTCTTTCTCAATGTGTTTTTTTTTCTCAGCTAGGTATTCTAATGCTATCCGATGCTTCTTTCTTTCTTTCTTTCTTCTGTCAACAAATTCCAAAATGCTTCTCCTCCTACACTCATAGAAATTGTTCGTTGGCATTACTCAGTAAGTTGATGTAAGTCGTTGCGTCAACTTTCCGAGTAATGCCAACGCGTACAATTTTGAGTAACGCTGACTCGATATCATTATGTTGGTCGCACTCATTTGCACTTACTTTATTAAATTGTTACAACTCAGAAAATGAAACTAGCCTAGGTTAGCATAATTTTCTAGAGGTGTGCTATAATATACAAAATTTTGCACTGATTACAAAAATAAATATTTGAATACTGCTAATTGTGCATAAAATGATCCAATTACGTGAATTAAGTAACAAAGTACCAAATTGGAATAACTCAAAACAATAAATACCAGTAACTTAATATGAACGAGTTACATCAACTTACATGTTGAGTTACAATAACTCAACTAATTGGTTCTTTGAACCTTGTTTATTTTTCCTGAACTTTAATTCAGAAGTTGGCATTACTTAAAAGTTGACGCAACGACTTACATCAACTTTTAAGTAATGCCAACTTTTTGAGCTTTTTCAGCATTTTTAAGTTCGGATAACTAAAATGAATTTTGTTTTGGCAACTTTTACACTATTTTTGAGTTGTCCAAACTTACTCCTTTTGAACTGCGCCAACAAGGCGAACAAGTCATTTCTATGAGTGTACATGTTACACCCTACAATTACGTAACTTGCACATGTGTATCGGCTGAATTGGAATCAAAGGTCATTAAAGGGACATTTCTGGTATTTAACCAAATACCTTCAAAATGCTTCTTCTGCCATATATTAAATAGCACAATGACGTCATTTGCACATATGCATCGGCTAACTTGTTGACAGAATTGGGGTCAAATGTCACTAGGGTAAAATCTTACAATTGCATTATCTGGACATCTATAAGGGGTATGGGGCTCAAATTCGGTTACAATAAATCTCATGACCAGGGGAACATTTTGCGGGGGTCAGGTCAAAGGTCAAGCAGAGGTCAAATTTTAGAAATGCATTTCCTGGACATCTGTAAGGGTACGGGCCTCAAACTTGGTGACAACAAATTTAATGATCAGGGGAACATGTTGGAATACTTTGCAGGGGTCAGGTCAACGGTTATCTGGGTCAAATCTTATTTCATTTTCTGAATAGCTGTAAGGGGTATGGGGCTCAAACTCAGTGACAACAGATCTCATAAGGGTACATGCCACCAAATAGCTTTCCATAGACTTTACGTGCAAAATAGGGGTCACGTTTTAGGCTATAAGTCGAGTTAGGTTTTACTTTGAAATATATATTTGATATCATCTTAATCAGAACAAAATTCTGCATAACATATCTGAAAATGACACCATATTTTAGGTCTACTTTTTGAGAAAAATAGCGCTATATAAAAAGGCCCGATTTTCCCGTGTTTACGTCCGACTGCTAACCGCGTTTTGACCTCGCGTGTTCATGCGCTCATCATCGTAAAAATCACTCAAATTTTCGCGTTTTCTGTTCAAATTAGTAGAGATCACATTCACAAGTTCTAGCAAAACACGATTTGCAACACTAAAATTGTTAATATTGTACCGATTTTGCACAATTTTTATGCAAAGTTGGGACTATAGTCGTGATAAACTTTTACCGGAAACCGCTTCACAGGCGGATTTAGTGGTATGAACCCTTGAAGAGGCTAAAACATCGTTTTTAGGCCTTGAAAATGATTTTGTTATCTTTTTCACTACATTTTAAATTAATTGTAAGAAATTTTGGGGTATTTTCTTTCATGCTTTAGACAGGATGTCGATTTCAAGCACAAGCATGATAGCCGACAATTGCCATTTTTCGTCATTTTGATGCACATGAATGCACAATGGTTGCTGATTTGCTATTTTCATGAAGATATTAATTGATGTTAAGAGTAAACGTTCTTTGAACATCTTTTACAAGTGCATAACTTCAAAATTAAAACATTCTCAGTACCAGCAGAATATTTCAAAAAGCTTCAAAAGACAAGAAATGCCAATCAAGTAGGCCTACCCCCCCCCCCCCCCACGTCACTTTTAAACCCGTTTTGTCCAAAAAGCAAATGTAATGAATGGCTATTTGAAATTAAATATTAATATAAATTAAACTTTGAATGTTATAACTATTTAAAATACTGGACAGTGGTATAAATAAAGCAAACTAGAAACTTAAATATATTAAATCTAATATTTTATGTAATTTTATTAAAATTGAAGGCCAAAACTTGAGTTTAAATGACAAAAAATTGGTTAAAAAATAACAATGAAATTGAAAAACTTCTTTGTAATTTAAACACCAATAAAAAATGTTTTCAATATTTTGAAACTCTTCTTAATTCATATCAAAAGGTTTCAAACTTCTACCAAAATCGGAACTTTTATTAAATTGGAAATAAAAGCAGGCCTATTCGCGGCAAACGCACATACAGCGAAAAACCTGGCGGCGTCCATGAACGCGCTTGTTGATGTCCCTCCTTTTTTCTTCGCGTGCATTTTAAATAGATAAAGACGCGCGGAAAACGCATGGAATTGCTCCTTAAAAAGGGTACATGCCACCAAATAGCTTTCCATAGACTTTACGTGCAAAATAGGGGTCACGTTTTAGGCTATAAGTCGAGCCTAGTTTTACTTTGAAATATATATTTGATATCATCTTAATCAGAACAAAATTCTGCATAACATATCTGAAAATGACACCATATTTTAGGTCTACTTTTTGAGAAAAATAGCGCTATATAAAAGGCCCGATTTTCCCGTGTTTACGTCCGACTGCTAACCGCGTTTTGACCTCGTGTGTTCATGCGCTCATCATCGTAAAAATCACTCAAATTTTCGCGTTTTCTGTTCAAATTAGTAGAGATCACATTCACAAGTTCTAACAAAACACGATTTGCAACACTAAAATTGTTAATATTGTACCGATTTTGCACAATTTTTATGCAAAGTTGGGACTATAGTCGTGGTAAACTTTTACCGGAAACCGCTTCACAGGCGGATTTAGTGGTATGAACCCTTCATTGAAGAGGCTAAAACATCGTTTTTAGGCCTTGAAAATGATTTTGTTATCTTTTTCACTACATTTTAAATTAATTGTAAGAAATTTTGGGGTATTTTCTTTCATACTTTAGACAGGATGTCGATTTCAAGCACAAGCATGATAGCCGACAATTGCCATTTTTCGTCATTTTGATGCACATGAATGCACAATGGTTGCTGATTTGCTATTTTCATGAAGATATTAATTGATGTTAAGAGTAAACGTTCTTTGAACATCTTTTACAAGTGCATAACTTCAAAATTAAAACATTCTCAGTACCAGCAGAATATTTCAAAAGACAAGAAATGCCAATCAAGTAGGCCTACCCCCCCGCGTCACTTTTAAACCCGTTTTGTCCAAAAAGCAAATGTAATGAATGGCTATTTGAAATTAAATATTAATATAAATTAAACTTTGAATGTTATAACTATTTAAAATACTGGACAGTGGTATAAATAAAGCAAACTAGAAACTTAAATATATTAAATCTAATATTTTATGTAATTTTATTAAAATTGAAGGCCAAAACTTGAGTTTAAATGACAAAAAAATTGGTTAAAAAATAACAATGAAATTGAAAAACTTCTTTGTAATTTAAACACCAATGAACAATGTTTTCAATATTTTGAAACTCTTCTTAATTCATATCAAAAGGTTTCAAACTTCTACCAAAATCGGAACTTTTATTAAATTGGAAATAAAAGCAGGCCTATTCGCGGCAAACGCACATACAGCGAAAAACCTGGCGGCGTCCATGAACGCGCTTGTTGATGTCCCTCCTTTTTTCTTCGCGTGCATTTTAAATAGATAAAGACGCGCGGAAAACGCATGGAATTGCTCCTTAAAGGGTACATGCCACCAAATAGCTTTCCATAGACTTTACGTGCAAAATAGGGGTCACGTTTTAGGCTATAAGTCGAGTTAGGTTTTACTTTGAAATATATATTTGATATCATCTTAATCAGAACAAAATTCTGCATAACATATCTGAAAATGACACCATATTTTAGGTCTACTTTTTGAGAAAAATAGCGCTATATAAAAGGCCCGATTTTCCCGTGTTTACGTCCGACTGCTAACCGCGTTTTGACCTCGTGTGTTCATGCGCTCATCATCGTAAAAATCACTCAAATTTTCGCGTTTTCTGTTCAAATTAGTAGAGATCACATTCACAAGTTCTAGCAAAACACGATTTGCAACACTAAAATTGTTAATATTGTACCGATTTTGCACAATTTTTATGCAAAGTTGGGACTATAGTCGTGATAAACTTTTACCGGAAACCGCTTCACAGGCGGATTTAGTGGTATGAACCCATAACCAGGTGAACATTTTGCAGGGGTCAGGTCAAAGGTCATGTAGAGGTCAAATTTTCTAAATGCATTTTCTGGACATCTGTAAAGGGTACGGGGCTCAAACTCCGTAACAACAAACTTAATGACCAGGGGAACATTTTGGAACACTGAACAAGGGTCATGTCAAAGGTCATCTGGGGTCAAATCGTAGAATTTCATTTTCTGGATATCTGTAAGAGGTACGGGACTCAAACGCGGTGACAACAAACCTCAAGACCAGGGGAACATTATGGAACATCATGCAGGGGTCAGGTCATCTGGGGCCAAATCTTATAATTCCATTATTTTACTTCTGTAAGGAGTACGGGACTCAAACTCGGTGACACATACTGCAGTTACTGTCCGTTTTCCTATACACAATACACAGTGCTCTTACCATTCACGCGTAACCTCTACAAATAGTGTATGATAGAAGTATGGGTAATTGCCTATAGTTAACGTCGCTGTGTGAAAAATAACCGGCCAATATTAAAAGTACTCTCCTGAAATTCGAGAAAATATAGTTTTGTAACATGTCCTACATTTTTAGCTAATTTAGGTGTTTGGAAATATTCGCACTTTGGTGTTTTAGGAAGGATATGTAAACGACAGATAACACCAAAAAATATGAAGAAATTATTTCCAAACCGTGTTACGGCCCACAGCCATTATGTTTCTCATTTTCAAGAATGTGGTTAACAATATGCACAATATTGTCTCATTTCGTGAACAAAGGCCACACAGTAATTGTTATCTTGCGTTTGCTTTATAATCGTTCACCCAACTGAAACTATAATACCAGCTCATTGCTCATCACACAGGTAAAGCAGACACATGTGTGTGTGGATTTAACCAGAGAAGATCTGATGTAACATAGTTGAGCTGTTTTCAATGAGTGTTATCTTGGTTTAATAGCTTTTAATGGGGTTTAAGTCCTGCAAAGGTCGTGATGAATTCTACTGTAGACATGACTGCATCATGAACAAACCTCATGACCAGGGGAGCATTTTTGGAACATTTTGTAGGGGTCAGATACCTCCACAACACCAACATGCCCCAGCTAGGTTTGTGGTCTGACTATGACCACCATTTGCCACTAGTTGTCCACTCCAGCGTGTCATATTTTAAGGACAAAAAGGACATTATCTGTATCCTTTAATAAAGTGGAAGATATTCCCCACTTTTTCGCCACTTCAAAAAAAAAAAGAAAGAAAGAAAGAAAATCACGAGCTTTGCATGCTTAAGGAGCTTAAGGCCGTGTAAAATTAATATTTTGGTTCTCGTCCCTCCCTCCTCAATTTCTGGGATTTGTCAGATTTTTTTTTTTTTTTTAGATTTTTCAATTTTTTAGACTTTGGAATGATTTATGAAATCTTCATACATATAAATAAGTTTATTAGAGAACAAGCATCACTTCCAAGTCTTTTTGTGGTACTCTAGGGGTTTATCCTCAGAATCTCACATTTGAAAAAAAAAAGGGCCTCATCGTTTCCTCGAGCACTGTTGGAGAAGACCGAAAACTACTGACAATGCTAATTTTACATTGGAAAAAAAAAAAAAAAACACCTCCCTCCCTCATCAATTCATGAAAATCCTCTGGACGAGAACCAAAACATTAATTTTATACGGCCTAAGGTAAACATACGTTAAAGATATTCAGGGTTTCATTCTGTTCGCTCATTTAATTAAACAGGGGGATTTCCACGTGAATTGCAATGGCGCTTATTTTTTGCCATTATATTATAACAATGTATGCATTCTAAGTAAGAATTGATCCATCATTGTTCGTCAATATTGTCCCTATAGTGAATGGAATCGCCCATCAAGGGAAATCGAGTGGGGAATCCCCTATTTTTTCCCTTCCAGCGTCGCTATTGACAAAGGCTTGTCACTGAACACAGTGTCGATTTGTACACGGTTTAAAGATACGTGACATCAACATAAAACATTTCCGTACGCGTGTAATATTTTATTTTCTAAATCATTTTGTTTTTACCAATGCCTATCATTATTTATTATTATTGTTCTTAAATTTTATAAAATACATTTTATAAAAAAGGAAATTATAAAATTTACCATTGGGCGAGATGACAGAGGCATTGCCACTATTAAATAGTTAAAGATATGTTCAAAATGTGCATGAGTGGGCCCCAGTGGGCCGAGGCAATTGTTGTGACAACTAAGACGACACAATCATCTATAAGTATAATATGCGGGGTTTAAGTGTAGCGTGATTTTATAGAAAATGAAGGTTGACGTCTCGTATTTCATAGAAAATTCAATCTGTCTGTTATTGAAAATATATTTGTTTATCATCACCATCATCATCATCATCATCATCATCATCATCATTATCATCATCATCATCATCACATCACCATCATCATCATTATCTTCATCACTCATCGTCATCATCGTCATCATCATCATCATCATCGACATCGTCGTCGTCGTCGTCGTCGTCGTCGTCATCATCATCATCATCGTCATCATCATCATCATCATTATCGTCGTCGTCGTCATCATCGTCATCGATACCATCATCATTATCATCATCATCGTCTACATCATCATCTTCATCATCATCATCATCGTCATCATCATCATCTTCATCATCATCATCATCATGGCATATTTGACAGAAAATTCAATTTGTATCTGTTATTGTAAATATATTTGTTCATCATCATCATCATCATCGTCATTATCTTCATCATCATCATCATCGTCACCATCATCAGCGTCATCACCATCATCATCATCTACATCATCATCATCATCGTCATCGTCATCGTCATCGTCATCATCATCTACATCATCATCATCAACAACATCATCATCATCATGACATCCTCCTCATCATTATAATCATCATCATCATCATCATCAGATGACTTTATCATCATCATGCATGCCATATCTTCATCTTTTACATCACCGACACCATGTATCTCGCCATTCATTTGTTAACAAACAAAAATACCATCAAAAAGCTCACAAATATGATAATTTAGAGAGAATAAATATTAAAATATTGATCTTCTGAAAAAAATCCAAGTACAGTTGACCGTATTGACGCACAGTGCATAATATATTGACGAGGAATAAACCATTTGCATGGCGGGGTTGATTTGCTCTTCAAATCAAGCAGTTTATTCCAAAGATGAACTCATATATCGTTGCACTGATTTTCAATTTTCATTTCGTCGGTATTATTTTCTACCAAAAGTGTCTTCCGTCAATATCAGAAGCATGGGTCATTGGGGATTAATACAAAATATTTCTAACTGGTGATTTGTGGTAGATTGGAGTGCATATCCGTGGATTATTTAGTCGCAGCTCGCAGGTGAGTCTACCACAGATGTTTTGAAGTGATACTTCTCGATCAATGTTCAGCATTTTGTTACTTCTCAATATGTGAAGCAATCGACTTGTATACTGATATCGGTGTATGGTGTTTTCTTGTTTGTTTGTTTGTTTGTTTATTTATTTATTTAGTTGGTTGTTTGTTTGCAAGTCCACGTTGTACACTAAACATTACGATAATGACACAAAATGATATATGATATTAATGAATTTAAAGCATATAGATCCTGGAATTTCCAGGACGGTGTTTACCCGGGGTGTTTAAAGCAAACGGGCGTGTGTGAGCCACGGGCGCACACGTGGTGCTAATAGTCTGGGGTGTTTTACTATTCTTGAAAATTGTCCCAAGTTATATGCTAATATACGACGACATTTAGGAGATATCCAAAGGTTATACAAGAACTTCCAGGGGTAGATTCTTGAAAAGTGCCCCAAGCATTGTGCTAATACTAAAAAGTATACAATGGCATTAAGGGGGTACTACACCCCTCGATAAATTTGTGTCTATTTTTCTCAAAAACTAATAATACAGTGGTAACAAAAGTTATGTATATTATAGGGGCAAGGATTCAAGGAATCCAATTACTTCACTGGAATTTCAGTGGCGGTTTGTTATTTATGATCAGAAATAAGGTACCGCTAGGATGTACCGCTTGTCTTGAATCACTGAAATTTCAGTGTAGTAATTGGATTCCTTGCCCCAATAATATACATAACTTTTGTTACCAGTGTGTAATTATTTTTTGAGAAAAATGCAAAAATAGTCACAAATTTACCACATGGGTGTAGTACCCCCTTAAAGAGATATCTAAAGCCACAGTTTTAAAAAAAACTCCTCAAAGAGGCTTCCTTAGACCCTCTATACACTTTTAGCATAACAGGTGCCACTTAGAACCTTTTTTTTTTTGTAGGGAGCACCCTCAGGAAATAAGGGTTCTTTATGTTCAAGAAAGGTTCTCCCTGGAGGACAGTCGAATAACCCTTTTAAAACCCCTTTTTCTAAGATGTGGCCTTCCTACATACATGTAAAAGTAAATTACGTTTTCTATAAAGCAATTACCGTAAAAACTCGATAGTTAGCACATGTGCTTACTATCGAGCGCTTTTGAAAACATGAAATTGTACCAAAGGTCCGGCGCTAATTTACAGGGCGCTTTACCAACTGAGCTAATGGGATTGAGACACATATGTGCAGGTTACTTGTTCCTATATAACTTATGTGTATCGATGATTTGCTCAAAAGCCTTTACACTTTTGTGGAAGGGGCTCTTCATGTTTGCATGTTTTAAAAGCGCTCGATACACTGCAAAAAGTGTGTTTAGGAATTAAACACTTTTCTAAACACTATCTTGCACCATGTTTTTAAACATGTTTAAATGCTACACATGTTTAGGAATTTGATGGGCTGTGTTTAGGAAATTTGACATTGGTGTTTAGGAATCAAACATGTTTAGAAACGTGGTGCAAGAAAAGTGTTTTATTCCTAAAAACCAAGTCAAATTCCAAAACATCATGTGTTAAATTCCTAAACACATACCCATCAAATTCCTAAACATGTGTAGCATTTAAACATGTTTAAAAACATGGTGCAAGATAGTGTTTAGAAAAGTGTTTAATTTCTAAACACACTTTTTGCAGTGCGCTGTCTGCACACCCCCATCACGTCAAGTGCCCCCGAGATGGAGCGGTTAGTAGCTATATATCAGGGCTGGCTGCCACTATAGGGTTTAGGAATCAAGCATGTTTAGAATGTGGTGCAAGAAAAGTGTTTAATTCCTAAACACGCTTTTTGCAGTGTAGTAAGCACATTATGCTCACTATAGGGTTTCATGGTACATTGCAAAAGGACATCCGCGAATCTGAGAGTCTCATTTTAGAAATATTATTATATTAAATTTTTCCTCATGTCGTAACTCTGATTTCTTTGGTTACCTGCCTTAAGCAGTAGCGTAGCCATGATTTTAGTGTGAGGGGGATAAAGCCAAATTTTAGTCCACATTTGTCAATTTTTTGTCCTTTTATTAAGGACGCTCTACTCTTTGCCGTCCCCATTTTACCTGAAAATTGCCTGGGCAATTCCCCATGGCTATACACGAGCTACCCCTATACAAAACGCCTATGCAAATGCAATCCTTGATTCTCTTTTTCTCTATCATTTTCCCTTCTATTTTTTTTTATTATCGGAGCGCATCTGCATCCTCAGTAGGGGTATATGTGTGGGGTGTATGTGGGGGTTGGGATCGGGGTGTGTGTGTAAAAGGGAAAGAACGTGTGAGTGAGTAGCCCTACCACAGGGCCTTTTTTTTATATTACACATTATATACACCATGCTATATACTGAGAACTGCTAAAAACCCAGTGACAGCTCACAACCCACTAACCGCTGTCCCCGAGATAAAAGGCCCTACGAATCTTGGCTATAACCCCCCACGGTGCCTTGAAAAGAGTCACTGCAAGTTCTTGAAAGCATTATGTAATCACTCCATATTTGGAACAGCTAGGTACTCTGATCCCGCCCACCAAAACCATGCCAAAACAGTGATGGGACCACCTGCTGGTATCTGTCAACAGTGGATCTGGTTGTCCTGAGCAGGTCTGCCCATAGCTGACCTGGCTGTCTAGGATAGCCCTACTAGTATAGGGCCTTTTGACTGTGGTGATCCAAAACCATGCATGCATAAAACCTGGCTATGTCCAGAGAGCTGCTGCCAGTGACTGCTAATTCCCCAGAAATAAAGGCCCTACGAATCTTGCCAAATCAATACCGACTTTCCAGTATTTGTAATCTAACACCAGTAATGCAGATCAGCCAATGGTAGCAATGCAGCAAATTTGTTTGACAGGCAAGCTGCCCAGATAGAAACATGCCGAGATCATTATGTAATACAATTAGCAATCCCAAACTCCAGACACCCCTAGCAGGTTAATCTGTCATTGGTAATTAACTTGACACACTGGTATGTTATCAATGGATGGCAAATTTAGAATTAATACTTCATGTTTTAAGAAAGTTTGGAAACCAATTCCAAGGCGATATCTATTTTATACGTTTTAAATGAGGGCTAAAATGTTTTGATATTTAAGATAATTAAATGAAGCAAAAAAATAATAGGCCTACTTTCAGAGATGCATTTTTTGCTACTTATTAGCTTTTCAATCGTCGAAGCAAAAAGCATTTTTTGCTACTTACTAGCTTTTCAATAGTCAAAACAAAAATACAAAAGTGGAGGGCAAATTTAGCTTTTATACTTCATATTTTAGGAAAGTTTGGAGCCAATTCCAAGGCGATATATGATATATGTTTTAGATGAGGGCTAAAATAATTTGATATTTAAGATATACGGTAATTAAATGCAGCAAAAAATAATAGACCTACTTTCAGAGAAGTATTTTTGGCTACTTTATAATACTATATCGTCAAAACCAAAAATATACCTTATCCCCGGCCCTGACTACATAAACTGATTTTCCAAAATTATGAAATATATTTAAAATTCTTATGGTGCATTTGAATAGAAAAAAAAAATAGTTTTAGTAAAGTTTGGAAACCGATTCCAAGGCGAAAGGTCTGTCTATTTTATACGTTTCAAATGAGGGCTAAAATGTTTTGATATTGAATATATATTTAAATGAAGCAAAAAAAATAATAGGCCTATACTTTCAGAGATGTATTTTTTGCTACTTACTAGCTTTTCAATCGTCGAAACAAAAATACAAAAGTGGATGGCAAATTTAGAATTTATACTTCATGTTTTATGAAAATTTAGAAACCAATTCCAAGGCGATATCTATTTTAACGTTTAAAAAAAAAATAGTTTTAGTAAAGTTTGGAAACCGATTCCAAGGCGAAAGGTCTGTCTATTTTATACGTTTTAAATGAAGGCTAAAATGTTTTGATATTTAAGATATAATTAAATGCAGCAAAAATAATAGGCCTACTTTCAGAGAAGTATTTTTTGCTACTTACCAGCTTTTCAATCGTCGAAACAAAAAATATACTTTATCCCCTGCCTAGCTACATATTACTGATTTTCCAAAATTTTGAAATAAGCCTATATTTAAAATTATCATGGTGCATTTGAATAGAAATTCATACATTTTTACATGTTAAACCAGTCTTCTACCGTCATATATATGCGCATGCTCGCAGACGTGATTGTCATCAACCAACCCGAGACTAGTATGACTCGTCGAATGTACCTGATGACCCCCTTTTTTAAATCATACATGATGACCCCCCCCCCCCCTTTTTTAGGTCCTGCTACCCCCAGTAGCGTTGCGTGCCAGGGTTTTAGTGTGAGGGGGCGCGGAGACAAATTTTGTCCCCATTTATTATTTATTTGTTGTCCCATTTTTAGTCATTTTAAGGACACTTTACTCTTTGCTGGATGTCCACATTTTATCCCTGGGTTATTTTTTTTTTGGGGGGGGGGGTCTTCAGTACTCTTCACCCGGCTTTCCCCCCTTTTTCTAAAATTTGATCATCAAAATGCCATATAATAATGTGGAAACTTTCAAAGTCTCTTGTATCAGCAAATTTCTTTATTTCTGGGGAATTAGCAGTCACTGGCAGCAGCTCTCTGGACATAGCCAGGTTTTATGCATGCATGGTTTTGGATCACCACAGTCAAAAGGCCCTATACTAGTAGGGCTATGAGTGAGGGGCTTTATAGAATAGCATCAAGATCTAGCAGCACATTTAAATTTGCACCAATTATTGAAGTTCCACGGACATTCGTTACCCGGAAAGCGCACGTTATGCGGGGTTCATACAGTGATATTAAATACAATCAGATGTCTAACGTGCGTACTGAAGAATAGTACGAGTGCGTAACCGCATTTTCGAATAAAGTTCCACAAATTATGATAATGAGTTCCACAAATTATGATAATCAGTCAATATCTGTTAATGCGCATGCGCAACATGTACAATATGCCGTACATTGTACATGCAATTTGATGAAATCTTATGACGTCATTTTTGTTCGTCCGATCAAAAATTAATGGCGACCAATTTTCACCGCTTACATTGAAATTTCCGGGTTTTCATCCAAAATATCTCAACATCAGCTGATGTTTATGACTTGGTACTTTGTCACCCGTGAACATTTGCGGACTTTTACCACTTGGATTATATTGGGCACACGCAGCTCTTCGATTTTAATTGATTTTGGACAAGAAACTCCCGTCTCCAAATCGGTGTACATTTTACACGCAATTTTCGCATTGGGCAGTGCACTGCAGTCCCGGACTGCAGTGTGGGTTGAAGGTTGTACTGCAATGTCTGCAATGGCAACAACCGTGTCATGGATGTCATGTCTGTATAGTTCTCTGACCGGGATCTCTGATTGATTTCATCAGCTACTTCTCCTGTCACTGACGGGTAAGTAAGTTTAGCCCGGATTTTAGCTCATATTTGGACAGGAAATCTACTGTTACTGACGGCCGTATAATACCCATCATTCAATCATCCCCATGCCACATGCATGCCATGCATGCATGGTTACATTTTTCACTTGCATGCTTGTCAATGTATGCTGAGACTAGTAAACCAACAGGTCAATGTCATACAGTCGTTGATAGCAGTAGTTATGCATAGACTCTGGAGTTTAACATTTGTGACATTCTATTAAATCACCGACGACACACCGAGTAAATGTTCGCGCCCATGCCATGTCGGCATGGGTTTGAATTTGATCTTATAGAAAAATGAGGTCAGCATATGCCGCCATCTTGTGGGTACACGCTGCGATGGTCGTTCGATCTCCATGCGTAAACAGCAAAATCACTGCGTTGTTGCGTGATAACAGCTGCGTGGCAAGCTGCGTCCTGCACGTAGTGTCCGACGCATGAACACACAGATCATTTGTACCCACAAGATGGCGAAAGGCTGACGGCGTGGCCTCTATTTGTGTACATTCAACTACGATTGTTACTCACAACTAATCATGCTAAAATAATACACGAGTGTACAGTGCTACTCTACACGAGTACGCGTCCATAGTAAGCGAGGTTATACTATGATCAGCTCTTAATAGGCGGGAATTATTCGGTTTTTGTTACTGCGCGAGTCAATAAAGTTCCAACTTACGCACACGTAAATTCACAAAAGCACGCGTCTTCACGCCAAACTCAAAGCGCAGTTCGCGTAACTGCTGCGCCCAGCTGTGTGTATGCCGTTCTATATCAATCCACGATGTTATGAGTCCCGCCTATTAAGAGCTGATCAGAGTATATCTGTGTACAACAGCTTACTACGCATAGCCACGCAAAGAGTATGTTCCACGATGTACACAAATTAAATAATTTTTCTATAGCATATGCTTACAAAATGTAGTACTGGTAGGCAGGCATATGTATAATGTAAATTTGACGAAAATTTAAGTACAGGGCGTTCATGCGTGGTCAGACGTGCCGCTATACCATTTTTCACCCTGATGTAGCAGTGACGTCAGTGCGTATTTCATTGGGTGCAGCTTCAAGTCGCTAGTTTTTGCTCTAAAGCGCTGGCGGCGTACATGCACATGCTCAAAGCATGAAAGACATGCGACGTCGCATGGATGCGTGTGAGATACAGATGCCACAACTCGTTCACATCACTGTCACATCAGGCTGAAAAATGGCACACACGACACCGCTATTCCGACCACACGAATCAGGGTCTTAGGCAGGATTTGAAGGTTTGGGTGTGTAAAAAAAAAAAAACTGGGTAGGCCTACTGTGTAAATTTAAAATTTGTGTGGGCTAAAACTGGGTGGTTACAAATTTGGGTGTGTAAAACATAAAAACACTCCCTATATGGCTGGCTGCCTAATCCCTTGTACTGTATGCTGTATGTCAGTCCGAATATGAAAATCACTGCACTCATCTGACACTGTCCGAAATTTAATTCTAAAAAACATGTAGCTAGTCCAAATGTTTTTCAGACTAGTGCAGTATTTTATTAAAATTCTGAAAATCATGTCACCAGCCCAAATCTGAATAGCACAGATTTAGATCAATATGCAGCTAGTCTGAATATGAAAAGTGTATACTGCACAAGATGGCAAGAAAATACTGCACCAGTCCAAAACTGAAAACCATTGGCATTGCTCTAGTCTGAATCTAAAAAAACCCACTGCGCTGGTCTGGATATGAAAAACACTGCGCTGGTCTAAATATGGGAAATATTTGGACTAGCTATGGACTATGCAGTGTTTTCAAATATTCGGACTAGTAAGTCCTGTGGTTCTCAGTGTCGGGCTACAACGCTATATGGTTTTCAGTTTCGGACTGGCGCTGTATTTTTCAGATTCGGACGAGCGCAGTGTTTTTCAGATTCCGACTAGAGCAACACGAACGCCACTGATTTGAACTCCTTACTATAGGGCCTGTGGGCTATTTTGTTGACATGCAGGGCCCTTATCCTTAAATCCGCCACTGGGCTGCAATATGCTAAAAAAATAATAATTAATAACCACAATAACATACTCGTGTTTCACTTTTTTATTTCACAAACTAGGTCGTGACGGTGACGGTAACCTGGATTATGATGATAAGGAGAATGAACGAACAATAGTACATCATGGATGGAATATAATTAACCTGGTATGTAGGCCTACACTACAGTAAATTTGATTTAAAGCCATAAATGTACATTGTACAAACTACTTAAAGTACATCAAATTTTAATTTTATTATTCTTTACACAAAATGTGGAAATAGTATTAGAAATAACTGTCAGAAATGGGGTCTGTCCATTTTAAGCCGAAATAACAAGATAAAGTTAAAGAAACCCTGCTGGCTATTTTGGCTGTCACCTACAACATGGAGTTCTATGGGGAATTAAATGTCTGATTAGTTTGAATATCGTACGACATTATGTCAAAATTACATTTTGATCTGACCAACACAGTGTAAACATTACAAATTATGCATTTTTACAAATTTCATAAAATTTTACAAATATGGCTTTAAATAAAAATGCAAACAAAATTGTATACACATTAGGCCTAAAAAATTGTTTGATTGGGGTAACATAAAAAAAATATTAGGGTAGGTCAGTTGGCAATTTAAAAAAAAAATTTACACAATTTAAACTGTAGGCCCTATTTAATTGCATGATAAAGGCCTTGGAACTTTTTGTTTTGTTTTTTTAATTTAATTTTTTTTTTAATTTTTAAAAAACTTTCGCAAAAAAAATAAGAAAAAAAGTCTAGGGTCGGGCTTATTATTAGGGTCGGTCGGGTTACGCAAATCAAACAATTTTTTTAGGTCTTGCATGAATCAAAATATATGTACATTTTATGGACTACACTTTCCATATAAAACATTTTTAGCTTCAAAATGTATCACTGATTCTGATACTGTCTTTAGTAGGGACAGATACAAATGTACATGGCGAGTTAAAAAAGGTGAGTTAGGAAAAGCGAGGTACCCCTACAAGGCTACAAAGTTTCAAAGTGACCACCTGCTGAGATTGTAGCAAGTCCCAGTGGTGAGTTAGGTTCTTATGCCAAGTCCAACTTAGTGTTGGGGCATGCACTTTCCTGGAGTGGACAGTCGGTAGCTTGAAAGTTGCAAATTTGACTTAGTGCGACTTTGCGTATACAAAATTTCGAAGGTTGGATTTTTAAAATATACATAAAAACAATCTATATTCATGCACCGAAGTGTATCACTAAGTACATGTACAAAATGTATACACTAATAAATTTTAAACAAATATTTGAACATTTTTCTTTCTTCTTTTTTTATTCTTTGGAGATTGATCAATTTGGCGTAACTCACCACTGGGACTTGAATTGCTATGGCGTCATTCGCCGGTGGGACTTAGTTACTTTGGCGTAACTTGCCAGTGGAACTTGATTGTTATAATTGGCCTAACTAAACTTGCAGACTGTGACTTGATGGACAGCTCCATGGGGGTATGTGACAAATTGTGTATCTTTGTGGGCTGTAACTCGCTTTTTCACTAACTTGCCTTTTCTTAACTTGCCAAAAAAATATTCCCCTTGTTGGTAGATGAGCTGTGCAAAACAACAACAATTCAGCAATTTTGAGTGTGCAGGTAACTGACGATTTAAAAAAAGGCAGGTTTACAACTTTACAAGGCGAGTTTAATCATGACCCACACAAATATTTACTCTACCTCCTCACAAATATTTATGTCAGTGTGCTTGAAATAAAGAAAATACAGAGGTTATCCCGACGATAACTAAAGAATAAATACTGTTTTTCCTCAAAACATTTTGGTTGTCCCCAAAATGTGTCATATTTTTAATGCAAAAATCAAATTTGTTTGATGTCTTTTGGTGTGGTAAATCTGTAGCCACAAATTGCTAAACCTGAGGCCCTTGCATTCTTAATACGAAGAATGTCTTTCTGATATCAAATAATTTTCATTTGATGAAATTCACGATATAATACAAATTTTATGACAAATTATTAAAATTTGATATTTTTCACATTTTGGAGATATAACAGTTCTCGAAGTAAATTTTATAAATTTAATGATATAGTCTTAAAGTGTATGTAGCTGGGAGTCTTCAATACAAAAGGTCAAAATTTTCAATTGATCATCGGCTTTTCATCCCACCTACATACACTTTAGGTAGAAATCATCAGATTTATAAAGTTTACTTGAGTACTGTTAAATATCAAAATATCAATTTTAATGATTTGCCATAAAATGTGTATTACATTGCGAATTTCAAAAAATCAAAATTATTTGATCTATCAGAAGGCCATTCTTCGTATTCAGAATGCAATTCGATAATCTGTGGTCTGATGTGCTCTAATGTCCCACAATAATACTGTCCAAACATTCATACCCCTTCCCTTAAGGATACAAATTACAATCAATTTACATGAAGTCAAAAGTCAAAATTTCATGTCAAGTTTATCATGATTTTGGAGGTAAGATATAGTGGCTGTCCCCAGTCCCCAGTGGTTGATAAGTACATAGCTCAATATGGTTGTCCCCAGTAATTCTTGGACAAGATCAGAGGACAGACAAGAGGATAAGTGCTTATTTCAACACTGATTGACATCCAGAGGCTTGCCTATGTGATAAAGTTAAAATGAGTGTGTACTCTCTTTAACCAAAATTATGTGTACGTATACATGTACATGTACTGTTGGAACTGCAAGAATCACAATTTTGTCTCTGTCTTCAATTATTTTATTTTACAGATGAAAACAAGAACTTGCACTGGAAGTCTGGAAGGACTGTGGAGATAGGAGTACCGATCTGTATACAATTTTATACATCAAACCTATCAGACACAGAATGGGTCATCCAATTTGAAATGACAGCCACCAACAGGACAGTTTTATGCACATTCGTATTTCCCCCTGTACTACATGTATAAAGCACACATCCTGGAAAGAACTCCAGGACTGTGTAAAGACATGGAATGGTGATGGTCTCCAATCTTTGGCAGTCACACAAGCAAATCCATCTAAATTCAAGGCTACTGTTCTTCTTGAAAAACTGCCCTTAAATTAGTCATGCATGCCACCATGATGCCACATGCTTGCTGCCACCACTAGTGGAAACTTGATAATAGGACTGAGTATTTTGGAGGACAACAAACCATGAACTCCAAACCATGAACTCAGGGGTAGCAATAAACCAGTGCTTGGAGGTCCAGGACCGCCATTGTTAAAGCCATATTATAACATTTGCTGAGGAGGACTCCCTCAATATTTTTCAAAATTCTGTTTTTTACACAATAATATCCAGCAAAAATCAGGACTCTAGGTGCTGCAGTTTTAATTATTACAATGGAATGTGTCCCCAGAACAGTGGCATAGATTTCTTTGTGACATGGTGGGATGAGGTTGGAAAAATTGTCTTGATAGTGAATCCAACACATTTTGGCGACAAAAGAAGTTTATGGTACAAATGCGCTCGAATTTTTTGTTGTTGTTGGTTTAAGGGGGTTGACATTTTCGGGGGGGGGGGGGGAGGGTTGAGTTAGCAAACCAACTCATTTTGGGGGTTCATTACACCACACTGGGCTATACTTAACTAATACTATACTTTTATAGTGCGCCTTTTCCATAAGCTTCAAAGCGAAATGTCAAAAGAATACCAGAAATTATCAAATACAGAAAAAAAGGCAACATTATCAGCTACATGTCATGGAAAAAGATATATCTTGACCATGGTTTTGAATGATTCAGGGACATAGGCATAGATCCCAGGGGATATATCCCCCCAATATTTTGTTGGGGGTGGTCCATCAATCATCCCCCAATGTTGATGCCTGTATGTGGGTTTCTGACCAAATTAACCTAATATTTGGCCATTTTAGCCCCCAAAGCCCAATTTTTTTGTGATATGCACAAATTTATTCCACTTTTGCACTATTTCATCGATTTTACCTTCAAAATGGCAAAAATTTTCGCGCGCATTTGTGCCATACTGGTTCTGTTGCCAAAAGTGCCGGATTCTCTATATTTCAAGAATTTTTTTCCAACCCATCCTCCCCAATGTCAAAAAAGAAATCTACGCCACTACCAGAGGAGCAGCATTCCTATTATGAACCGGTAAGGTATTCCACAAACGTGGATCTGCCACTGGTAAAATAGCAATCTGGTGGTACAGGTGTGCCAAAATATTCCTCTATCCAGTCAGAATCATTATCATACATGTATCAGTAATCTTGGTAATGAGCTTTTAATTTGATGGGGGAAATAAAACAATTAAAAAGATACATGCTTCTTGTGTGTGTTTCATTGCAAATCGCCTAATTAATGATTGTAGATACTGAATGTTGATTTTATTATTTGAGTTTCTCAAACATTGCTAGTATATCTTTAGTATCTACCCTATGGGGTTTAATACCCCAGGTTACAAAATGATTTTCAAAACATAAATTGTAGCGCTTGCTAAACTTTGGTTCACCTCAAGTACAGTAGTGAGCGTCAATGCTTTTTCGCGGTTATGCTGCAAACAAGCGTCGCTTGACTTGTTCGCTACGCTCTCTGCGATTAACTTTACGCGCACAGTTAAATCCTGCACATAGTGAAATACGCACCTACGTCATTACCAAACTTGAGGCGAACCATGTTGCAATTGGATAAACAAGTTCACCTTTTTGTGTTGACTCACTTAAAGAGTGACAATCTTGGTTCTAGCAACAAAGGGTAGCTAAAAAAACCTTTTTATTTCCAAAAATCAAACAGAATTTTGAACCATTTTGCTTTCAGGTCATAAATTTGTGATTTTGAGTTTTACATAAAAGAACATATCATGTGTTTTCATTAGCTGTGTGGAGCACAAAAAGTGCAACTCATCTTCTGCAAAAATTGCCACTTTTACAGGACTGTGCCCCCAAAACTGAACTGTTTATGGCCAACAACAAGTTCAGGATTTTGTATGTCCACCCCCCAAATCTACACTCTTTCCCTACACCTACACTTGGAATTTAATTTGGACACTTCGTCATGTGTGTGCGACAGGAACCAAAGAGGTCCAAATCCACTGAGTTGGACATAGAATTGTTAAACATTATAGGTTACATATGATTTTTGCTTCATACTAATAGAAAATTAGAAATAGGCCTAAATAAATTAAAAATGCTAGTGTCAATAATGCATGTGATAAATCTTCTCGCCAGTTGAAAGCCCAAGCATGTTTTGTTTAATAACTTTTTTAGCAACTGCTTTATCTCCTCAACAAATATTGAATGAACTTGATTCGATTTTTGTAGCTTTTTCAGGGCCAGATCAGAATTTCGTTTCACAGTGCGAGAATCAATCCTGATTCTTTCAGAATAAATTTGCAGGAATCATTTGATTCTCGCAAATAAACTCATCTATCTCATTTATTCTGACCCCGTCTTTATTGTTTGTCCAAATAGAAATGAGAGGGTTTTTTAGTAGCGTCTATGCGTATAGGTTAGGAGACTGAAGGATTTAGCCTAATGCCGAAATACACGCAAAAACATGGATCTTTCCCAAGTCCCCAAATTTGAGATATATTTAGTATTCGGACACGTTATAAAGATTTAGGTGACTAGGCAAGATCCAGGCTACGTACTGCACTTTTATTGCAGTATAAATCATGAATATTAATTAACATGCCCATATAAGGATCGTACATCCGGGCGATCATGCCCATATTAGCGTTCCTCATTAACATTATTTGTGGAACTTTATCTAATTAACATTATTTGTGGAACTCATTAACATTATTTGTGGAACTTTATGCAGTACTTCCGGTTACGCCGTATATCGAAAGCATAGGCTTCTGGTTGTTAAATAGACTTCAGTGGGTTCATATTACCATGCCGCTTGCCGCTGAGCGGCGTGGCGCACTCGCATTGCAGACAAACGCACACAATCAAGGCTTGTCATTGGTTGAAACGCCCTGCCGCAGCGGCAAGCAGCAGGAAAGTCTGACGGGGCATAAGTATACTTTTTGATTTAAACATTCCAATCAACATATTTTTATATCTTAATGTAAAAAAAGATTACTATGATTAACCGTGTAAAGTTAACTTTTTGGGTCAAAATGAAAATCATAAAAGCGATGCATTTCCCCCCAAATATCACATGATGCAACATTGACACGTGACATGTATTGTCCACAGTAAATTTGCAGGTCATGATCAATTATTTAGTTCCAAAATTATAGCTACTCGAATGATTTTGGTAAAACAATGGTTAAAACCAGAAAAGATGCATTTTCAACGAAAATATTATAGCTACTCGAATAATTTTGGTAAAAATTTGGTTAAAATCAGAAAAGATGCATTTTCAACGAAAATCAGTACCTCAACTCGCATCAATTTTTGGAAATGACAACCGAGTATAAAGTGAAAAGAACTATATATATATAGCGTGTAGATTAATTTGTTGTCTATTGTTGACCCAACTTTATTTTCGTCAAGGCACGTCGTGTACCGACGGTCTGATGCAGTTCTACCGACGGCAATGTCATGATGAGGGGAACCGGCCCCTGACCCCCCCCCCCCTTGATTACGCCACTGGGAGTGAATACATATTCCAGCAAACACAAAATATCTTTTTAAATTAACGCTATTGACATTTAAGGTTATTTAAATGTTTTAACTGTAAATGTCGAGTACAAAACGTTTAAAACATTCCATATGAAATTTTGTGTTTCAAAATGATGTTTGATTGTAAAACATGTATTTGCAAACATTAAAAAAACCTTTTGTCAACACTTAACAAATAACATTATGTTACAATGTTTGTGGTAACTTTTAAACAGTTTCGAAAACATAGAATCGCAGATTCACGAGAATAATTTAAAATTAGACTTCAACACTACTTGTTTATTCGCTTACCGTACGCTTTCGACGAAGATCGGGCTGTTTCCAAGAAAACATCAGAGCTGACAACACTGATGACGACGAGGAAGTCCTCCCGCTGTAAACGAAATAGACGAGTATTAAATTATTCTATTTCGTGTTGAAAATGTTATTTTCGACATTTCTGCAAATGTTATTGAAACGTTTTGTTTTTGCTGGGATTCACTTTTTGCCAAGCCAACAAGTTTTGGCTGCATCAGGGTTCGAAAGGGCGGACGCGATTTTGGCACTCATGTGTGGGCACTTAGTTACCGTCCAAAAATGGCCCGGGAAATGGGTAGAAAACAGTTATATAGGCTACGAAAACGTTTCAAATGCCAAATCTTGTTGTCACCTCATGGCATGCCTGGCGGGGAAAGATTGTGGCTCCGCCAAAAACTCATTACAAAACGTAAAGGACCTCGGGGGGGGGGCTAATGACCATACGGGAACGGGCCGAATATAACCCCCTGTGCATGTGCATTTTGGTATTAAAAATGGGTCTTCTTTGGAAATTCCTCAAAAATACAAACATGTCACTTATACTGGAGCCCAAATCTTTTGAAAATTGGTAACAACTTCACGAAAATGTGTTAAACTTAGCCCTAAATCTCTATCTCCGGGATAAAAAAAAGGGGGGCATATTGTTAAATGCATTTAGATTTGAGTATACAAATTTGCATACATTGTTAAATGCAAACTCAGTACATATGCACAACGTCTATAGGAGCAGCAAAACATTTAGTTTAGAAAATTATCTATAGTTTATTGAAATTCTTACGTGTTCGGGATGGGAGGGGTAATATTCGCCATAGCTATGTTTCATCACTCACACTTCGCTTAAATTCCAGGTACGGTGCAAATATCATCTTCCCGGTTGCGTATTTATATTTTGTAACCATCCTAATGGGCCGCAATGGGTAATACGCTAACGCTATTGCCCTAAGCCCTAACTCTATCCTTCCCGGGTGTGTATTTATTTTTTGCAAGCATAATGGGTCGCAATATGCTAAACATAACCCTAACCCTAAACCCTAACCCTATTCTCAGTGGCGTAACGAGGGGGCAGGGGGCGGGAGTTCGGTCTTCAATTATATAACCTCTAATCCTATAACCTAACGCTAAACTTCACTCTAACCTTAACAACCTAAACCCTGATCCTAACCGTAACCCTAAACCTATATACCCTTAACATAACCCTGACTCTAATATTAACCAGTAGCGTAGCCAGCGGGGGGGCACACAAAAAATGAAAGAAAAAAGTGCCCCTCTGACAAAAATGAAACAGAACAGGGCAAAATGGGCAAGGAGCTCCTTTTCCACAAAAAATCACCACCGATCACAGCTGTTGGCAGATGTGTTTGTTCAAATTAATTTTCTCAATAATTGTCACAATATGTATTCGACCTTCCCATTAATTGCAGATGCATCACCTTCATGAATAAAACAAATATAAACCAATTGTTGTCACCATTCTTGCATGTTTATTCGTAGATAGAATTTTAGAAAACGTATAATAATATTAAATATCCAAAAAAATGGGCGATTTAAACATTTTTTTGCTGATTTTTTCCGTCCCTCCAGGGCTCCCCGGCCCCATAGCAGGGGACGCCCCTGTCCCATTCCATTCACCTTCATGAATAAAAAAAATAAAAACATATTGTGGCCATACTTTCTTGCAATGTTTATTCGCATGGCTTATCGGACAACGTTTTAGATTCCCCGATATGGGGATTATGACCCCTTATTTTCTCCAACATTTCCGTCTTCTGGGGAACCCTCTCTCGGGACCCCTGAGGGTTCCCCATGAACGGAACGGCCATACTATCCCTTCACTTCAGTCCCAGTAGTCTTCTGCATGTCCGTGCCTCCTTGCCTAAATAATGCCATAAAATGGGGGTAACTTTGGGCACTTTTCAGAGTTTTTAAACCACTGCTTCCCTACAAAACCAATTATATTTCTAAGGGCATTATGGTTCCTTCTACACCTTGAATTTGAAAACGATTTTTTATTAATTTTAAGGGTGCCTGAGGGGTTAAAATAGCCTGACCAAAGTTACCCCGCATTTGGGGCAACTTTGGTCAGAGTGAAATTTGACCCCTTGCAAAATTAAGCAAGCACACATTCTTGTTCACAAATATCGATTTTTATTTATGTATTTTTTTGAAATGATGTAAAAAATGCTCATTTTTGGTCAAAAATCCCAATTATTTTGCCAATTTCGAGGAATTTGGACATGAGAGACTATTGTTTCTTTCAAACATATTTCTTAACAAATTGACACCAAATATGACTAAAAACAATATTGCTGTTTGGAAATATGTCCATTTGAAAAAAGAAATTGACCGCGAGTTACCCCACTGACCGAAGCTACCCCATGTTTGTCTCCCATGGTCGACGATCATTTACAGTGGCACTGTGTGGCGTTGTTCGTAATGTGCTTTTTCCGGGTGACGGATCTCCGTATCCAATTACCGATTGATGTTGGTCTAAACTATTAATATTGCACTATTAGCCTATACTTAACATAAAGACCCATTCAGTAATCCCAGCGAAGGTGTAAAAAAATGAAATTGTTTATAAATTGCTTAAAGGTCCATTCAATGATTTACTGAACTGGACGATTGTAAAAATTATCAAAATTCAGATTTTGGTATAGGCTACTTTGTCATTGTCATAGATATGCTAACTTAGCCTGCTAGTGGTTCAGCCGAAAGCCGTTAAGACAAAATAAAGACATTTTACATGAATCTGTAATTTATATACTGACAGTACCCGGTATATAAATTAGCTATAGGCCTACATGTATTTGAATGGGGGCTCAACTTTGTCAATACTGCTGTTTTCTTTGTTTTTTGCCAAATTTTTCATTTCAAAATACCAATTTTTTTTTGCACTTCAGCTGGGATCACTGAATACAAAGTGAAGGATAAGTCAATTGTCATTTGATATTTTTTTTAATATTTTTATATTGCGAATGAAAAAAAAAATCTTTAGGTCTTCAAAATTATCATTCCTCGTATTCAGAATGCAATTAGGTGCGTCTGATGTGCTCTCATGTCCTGTGCAAAGGTGGGTGACCGAGCCCTTAAGGCCCATTCAGTGATTTGCTCATCCGGATGATCGTAAAATGATCCAAATTCAGATTTTACCTGCTAGTGCAGTGGTTCGGCCGAAAGCTATGCATTTAAGACAAAATAAGGCATTTACACGAATCTGTAATTTATATATAGGCCTACTGACAGTATAATAAATTATGTATTTGAATAGGGCTTCAACTTCATCAATACTGCTGTTTTCTTTGTTTTTTGCCAAAATTATCATTTCAAAAATACCGAATGACAATTTGAATGACTTATCCTTCACTTTTAAGCAATTTATAAACAATTTTATTTTTTTTGCACTTGCGCTGGGATCACTGAATGGGCCTTTAAAAATGAATCAATTTATAAATAATTCTAATTTTTTTACGCTTGCGCTGGGATCAGGCAGGCTGCACAAACACGCAAAATGAAATACCCGCTGCTGCCATTCTTTTTTAAATATCCCTTTAATGGCTCATAAACAGAATAGGGGAAATCCCGAATGCAGATCAGCGATCATTACGCAGGTATGAATTCACAAACACCCCCACATAAAACAACTAGCAGCCGCAGTAAATCTATGCGACCATCTAAAATAAGCAACAGGGCACGGCGACACAGCTGCATGCTGCTTGGATTTTTATAGAGGAAATTTCATCGTATATTTTTAATAGAGGGAAATTTTTGATTCTCGCTTTGATTTTTTAAAATGATTTTATACTCATTGTCTCTGGATGGTTTTGCAATTGCTCCCGGTATGTTTGCCTTAATCAAAGGAGTATTTTGTGATCCGAGCATCCTCTTTTGATGACATTTTTCAGTAGATAGCCACGAAAAATGCTTCTTCCCAACATTTGAGTTGATTCCGATTTTGCGTTTGCGAATTATGCATGATATTTATTTATTCAGGCTAATGAAATGAAATGATTAGTTTCCCGTCACATTTTTTCAGTGAAATATTAGGTCATAATTTCATTATTCATTATTTTGGAAAATTTCATTATTGTCAAAACTTTCATTTACATGGTTATTACCTATATTGTTGATGAAAGACCATCTCAAAACAGGTATTAATGCTTAGATCATCATTACAGACATTTTGCAACAGATTGAGAAAAGATTTGAATTTGGTTTTATTAAAATGAAAAGAAATTTGCAATTTTTGTAATCACTAGAAACATGATGAGGTAATCCTTAAATTTCTATTATTTACCACATCCTCTACCCCTACAACTAAGAAAAACTGCTGATTATGATCAGCAGGGGATGTCAGACATTTTGAGAGTTTCAATTTTGATTATTTTATTACTATGTATTTTTGAAGTTGTGAAATAAATGTTTCTTGAATTGAATATTTCCATCTCGATTTTCAGATAATTGACTTTTTATGATAAAATTCCCTTTAAAAGGGAAAGCCAGCCTCAATGTAGAAGAGGTCTTGTAATTAGTTTTGGTCAATGTGAAAGGCATTTTTAGGATCACGCTTACATCTACATGACAGTCCACCAAACCATCAACGATGAGAACATGCACACTGAAACAGCAGAAAACATTAATTCCTAATCTCATGTCAACTCTTTTAATTCATTACATGTACTCCAAATTGTTCTGGTCTGTTTGTTTTGTTGTTGTTGTTGTTGTTGTTGTCGTTGGGTTTTTTGTCTTTTCAGCTTTTTACCCACGATATCTCAATTTCCAATTTTGTAATACCAGAACTTACGAACTCAATATCTTCGCTTAGGAATGTCCGATTTCACTGCTTTCGATATATACACTGCCGGTTTGAGTTAACTTACATGTACATTTTATTTTAAAATAACTTAATTAATTCGCAATGTATAGTTTAGGCCTACTATAATAGATAGTGGCCAGCACATTTATAAAGGACTGGTTACTCACTACAATCTTCACTCTTAAACTGTGTTTTTCTGAATGTGCTGATCATGTTGATTGCTAGTCGGAAACTCCTGCGAAGCTATGGACATGGCATCTTACATACTCCATTCTATAACAGTCTGCCTAGTGCCTTGTGTGTTTTCTCTTCAATCATTTTGTTGAATGTAATTTTATGAATCAAATAGTTATGTGTCATTTTATTTATAATAAAGAAGTTATTAAATTAATAAAGTAAGACAATTTATTTATCTATAAGTGCATGTCAAATGGGGTACATTGTTCAATACTATATGCATAAATTATGCCCATATTATAGCTAGGCCCTAAAAACTTTATTTTGCATCGGATTTTTCCTGTTGAAAAGACAAAACTGATGTTTATGATAGCAACCATTTCATCAAAAACATTTTGAGTCATTTTTATCCATAAAACGACACAGGATATGATAGATAACTACTTTCACATCAATATGGTCCATATGATCACAGATTGTTGAGAATCTGTGATATGATCCGGGGATATGATGAACTTAGATCTGTTATCAACATGATATCACGCTGTTCAGTGGTCAAGGAGTAAGGACCCCGGTCAAGGACACTGATATGACATCATAGGTGATGTCAGATTTTCTTCTGCTGACCATATGCTATATATATTAACTATTATTGTTACATTTAGGCCTTTAAACTTTTAAAGTCATAATTAATTAGTTCAAACATAACTTTGGTAATACTCACTCGTTTTCGTTCGTTGAAACGGCAAAACATACTTACTTTTCCTAACAAATCGAATTAAAATATTTTTAAAAAATTTAACCACAAAAAGTAAAAAAAAAAATCATTCCAATACCACTAAAATATAATCTCTTGAGTAAACTGACCCCAAACCTGAAACAGGTACCAGCCCCGAATGGGCTGGCGAAAATAATGAAAGTTATGGTCAAATTGAAAAGGTGATGCGGGCGGGTGACGGGAAACTAATAATTTCATTACATAGGCCTAGGCATAAATGTGTATTACCATGATTACCCTGCTCCCTGTAACTCCCTGTAACTAAGAGGCCCTACAAATTTGACGATATTTTTGCTATACGAATTAATCTGCAAGAAATGTTTTGTACATTATGTGGCCAGAGGTTTGCAGTGGTATAAAATCTCAACTTTTTTTTTATAGAATATTGGGGATGAGGCTGTGGATCACGAAATGCCCTTTAAATACACTGCAAAAACTCGAGTGTTTAAAGTGCACCGGTTGGAGTCAATAGAGGTACCCACGGGTGTTGTTTTTTAACACTTTTGGTGTTATTGTGCCAGGTGTCAAAATTGACACCAATAACGGCGTGGATCCTTTCATTATTATGCAGAGTCCTGCTGAAGTCGATCGATACGTGTTGAAACCAACACTTTTCTGAGATACACCTTTTTACTTTGAAATTAATTTTCTCGGTCAAATAAAAAGCAACAATTGTATTTTTGCAGTAATGTCAGATAAAACCACAGTGCGTTGCTATATCTTTTTCCCCACCTCTGTAAGGCACATCGTGCGGGTCTATATATTATAGTTTTATCAGAATTCCCGTTTAATTTCACCCTTTTTACTTGCAGAACCATTCATCCATATGATATTCGATCAAGCAAAATCAGTCGGAACTCGGTAATATTGATTTTGAGATATAGCCATACAAAGGAATATTTACCTTAGCCAAATGGCATTTGGCTAAGGGTCTCTTTTCTTAGATTCTGATTCTTTCTTTCTTTCTTTCTTTCTTTCTGCTACCAATCTTATAATGAGCCATCGTAGCCATATGCATATTTGTCAATTTTGACGAAATTTGGTTATTATGACCATTGGGGGGTGCCACAAATGTCACGTGAAAATGTCTGGCGCAAATGTCATGTCCAGGTCATTATAGCCCAAAACGTGTTTTTCACTTAAAATGCTACCCCTTCCCCATATTATATAGCACCGTGACGTCACTGGCACACATGCATCGTCTATAGCCAGTGTCTAAAAGTTGTACACAGAATTGGGGTCAAAGGTCATTTAGGGGTTATTTCCGGCATGTAACCAAATACCTTAAATCGGACATCATAGCCATATGCTTTTTGCCATGTTGACCATAGTTGAGCACTAGGACCATTGGGTGGTGCCACAAATGTCACGTGATCATTTGCGGTCAAAGTTCTTCCACTTACGGACAATGAACAAAAACGTAATTTTCACTATAATTTACTAGGGGGCCCTATGACCCCATGATTAGTCTACTGTAGTAGACCATTTAAATTTATTATCCCTCTATCCCACCATGGAAAATACACCAATCCTGTTCTGATCCAACAGCTATCTATCCTTTTTCTCTGGGCAGGGCAGTCACTGGGGATGTGGATGTGTTGTGTTTTAATGCATGGAATGGTATGAATTGTTTAAAAAGGAATGCAAAGCAGTCTACCCCATGATAGATTTGCACACAAATATATCATCCATACAGCAAATATATATAGTCCTTACAAGCCCATTGTGGTTCAATGAGCCATGTAAAATAATAATTGGGCTGATCATTCCTCATTATGTGTGCTTTAAAGTATACATTATAGTAAGGGTCGGTTCATAGTGAATATTCGAAGGCGAATATTCGTTGTCGAATACTTTTTGTGACGTCAAAATATATACGGCAACGAATAAAATATGATGACACGCCGAGTTGAATCGGATTAAATATCGCGCAACTGATAGCGAGATACTATTGATTTATATGAAAGGCTAGAGGTCACCTGAATATCGTTCGACGAACGATGATTTCTAAAATCCCCAAATGAAAATTAACCTGCACAGTTGTGCAAAATACGCCTGGATAGTTCCAAAATGGCTGATAACGAACTGAAAGAAAACGTTATTAGTGCGGTATAAGCGTACCCATTTTGTATGACATAAAAGTAAGGGACTAGGCCTATATAAAGACGTCCAGAAAAAGGAAAATGCCTGGCAGGCAATAGCATTCCAATGCTGTTAAGGGATCCAAAATGAGCGTTTATTGCGTTTCGACAGTATTTTTTGTGGGACATGAGAGCACCTCAGACCTATCGAATTGCATTCTGAATACGAAGCATGTCTTTCTGATATCAAATAATTTTCATTTTAAAAAATCACAATATAATACAAATTTTATGACAAATTATAAAAATTTGATATTTTTCAAATTTTTGATATATAACAGTCCTCGAAGTAAATTATATAAATCTAATGATATATTCTTAAAGTGTATGTAGCAGGGAGGAAAAGCCGACGTCAATTGAAAATTTTGACCTTTCATATTGAAGATATGGATTTTTTTCCCAAAAAGACCTAATTTTTGTTGGTGTTTTGGGAAAAAAATCCATATCTTCAATACGAAAGGTCAAAATTTTCAATTGATCGTCGGCTTTTCATCCCACCTACATACACTTTAAGTATAAATCATCAGATTTATAAAGTTTACTTCAAGTACTGTTAAATATCAAAAATATAAATTTTTAATGATTTGCCATAAAATGTGTATTAAATTGCGAATTTCAAAAAATCAAAATTATTTGATATCAGAATGACATTCTTCATATTCAGAATGCAATTCGATATGTCTGATGTGCTCTAATGTCCCAAAATAAATACTGTCCAAACGTTCATACCCCAGCCCTTAAGTTATGTTTTATGCAAATAATATGATATTTAGGCTTACAAACATAACCTACAAATGTACAAGTGAACGGTTCATTGTTTGCTAAATCCAAGCGAGATCACCCGAAAATCTATGCAAGAGAAATTTCTACTGCTGCTAATGAAAAATCCTAGAGTGCGTTTGGAGTTTTTTTCTGCACTTTACCAGTAGGCCTAATAAATTCATAAAAAATAAAAATCAAATAAACATTTAGAGCGAATGTTTTTACTCACTGCTCATCTGATCCACTTTCCCAGGAAATATCGATACTCCTTAGTTTTTTTTTTTTTCCAGACATAATTATGAGTAAACATTAAAATTAATGTTTACAAAACAATCAAATATTTATACATTCGTTTGCATTTTGTACATTATTAATATTAATAATGTACAAACATTAAAAAAGGGGGCCTAAGAGTATGTCTATTTTTAATCATATACTAATTCCGCCATGCCCAAACATATTTTATAGGCCTATATGAAATCGTGTAAAAACTGACCCCTTGTAAATCTATGGAACCCAAATTCCAATCAAAAATAAAAACAACTTTGTTATCAAATACACTAGGACTATATACATTGTATTACAGGAATTTAATAGATGGTGCATTTTAATAAATAAATAGATTAACACGGGTAATGGACGAGAAATATTTGGCAATACTGGATTTACCACAGAGCCAGTGAATAAAGAAATTAATTAGAATAAATATAAATTAAATGAGAAAATTAAAGCAAGGACATTTGGTGAAGTATTGTTTTAGAATGCCAAGGAGTCCTACGTGTTATCCTGGCCCAGGACATTAATCCCGACATTAATGTAAATTCGACCCATAGTTATTTTATCTACTTTTGCCAGCATTCAACCTGTTCAAGGTGAAGTTATGCCTATTTTAAATAAAATTCCGAGATCTGAAGTATCAACGTTGTATCGTGCACAAATTATGATCCGAGACTATTTCATTTGACACGGTTGTATGGATTTCAAAAGATCGGTCCTATAATAGATATCGATTAGAGAATTACAGCAAGAGACTTTGAGGATGCCGTAATCCTCTTGACCATCAACCAATCAGATAGACATATTTCAGAAATATATTCGTAGAGTTGAAACTTTTTCAACTCTTGAAATATATATTTCAAGTAATCTCGTTTCACATTTAACAGCACTTTGGCTTGCAATAAAGCCACAAAGGGGCGGTAATGCTAATATACGATTTCAGTCAAATATTGGTGCAAATATACGATTTCGGTCAACTATTTGGCTATTCTTTGCCCAAAATTATGAAATGTATATCAGTAACAACTCTTAGGAGGGGTTTCGAGTAGTTTTAACGAAATAATGAGGTAAAATAAAAGAAAACCCACTTACAATTTTGGACTTGACGCTTAACTGTGGTGTTCTAGGGGAATTAAAATATCACAATTAACATTCAAAATCGTTGTCCTACAAGCACATGTTAAATGGCTCGATTCACATTAGGTATAAGTTGGGACATTGTCAGATTGTGTGAACATTACAAATACAAACAATAAGGTTGAAAAAGAAATAGCCATATAAAATTATTTTAAAAGATCGTCTATTTGTAGCTTTATGACACTGAATAGACCAAATATCTGCCTCTGACAAAAAAAAAAATGTTTTCCATGCTGATTTGTTTTTGTAACGAGTATAAAATTTAAAAAAAAAAAAAAAAAAAAGGCGGATATTACTTTTTAAAACTCAACGCATTACTATTAATAGGCCTATAATTATAATCATAATGTTATACTTGATTAGATAACAATTAGCCATGTGTTTGATAATTACAGAAAATAAAATATGCAAAATTGCTTCTCAAAGCAAATTAAATTACCTGGAATATGATTATATGGTGTTAAAGTATGCAGTTTAAAGTGAATTGTAAACAAAATGTGAAAAAAGGAATGGACCTCTTGCATTATATGACCACTGGGGGTCACTTATATTCAATTTGCTCCACCTGATCGTCCTCCACCCCGCAAATTATGCTAATTATATACCAATTATTCAAATGTTAATAATTTTTTACAACATTTATTATGCTTACTGTATTGGTCTCATCACAAGCTTTAGTTTGACACCAAATTTAACTACATAGGCTGTAGGCCTATATTATGAACCCCAAAATGTCGCGCGCATGTTACATCTCCACTTAATACGCATGGCCACTTATTGACTTATTTATTGACTTATTTATTTCTTTATTAACTTATTAATTAATTTATTCATTTTTATTTTACAGACATTAAATCATGACAGTAGTTCAATATTGAGTTTACCTATTATTGTATTGACTACGTTAAAGAAATTCTCGAAATTTTGCTTACCTAGGTCAACGGGCAATACTTGTTAACAGTCGGGCAACGCTGTGAATTGTAGAAATATATCTTTCTCCGGTTCATAGTTTTATATTCGAAGCCGTATATATTTTGACGACCAAAAAGTATTCGAAGTCGAATATTCGCCTTCGAATATACACTTTGAACCGGCCTTAAGAATAGGTATGTCCTTGCCAGGTTTTGTAAAGATCGGTAAACAATCTTTACAGAGCCTTCCAAGGATATCTGTGTATTTACCTAGCTAAGCTAGGTCTTGTCTTTCTGTCTGATTCTTCTTCTTTCTTTCCCCAATTACTTTCAAAATGCTGCTGCTCCCGTAAATTACATAGTAGCCTTACAATGTCGTCACCACCATGAACCATAGGCTGGTGATACAAATATCGCATAAACAACTCTAGGTCAAAGGTCATAAAAAGATCAACATCACTGGTTAAGGGCCGTGCTCTGTGAGCACAATGTCTAGTTCCTTTTGTTTCCTCTTATTTTGCAAACACTTTAATTGCTCGTATCTTTGGAACCGGTTGTTCAATTTTAATGGGGTTTTCTTCAAAATGTAGCTTTGAAAATGTTTTTTACTATCCTACAAGAAACTGAAAATTTAATATTTCCGAGTTCCGACTGATTTTGCTTGATCGCATCACATATATTTACGGATTGATATTGAAAAAAAATCGATCTGAACAGGAAAATGGTTAAATCAAAACCGAAATCCTGACAAAACTAAGATGTATAGCCCCCGATGATGTACATCAGATGGGAAAATCCTTCATTAGCGAACTATATTACTTTGAAAAGCTAAAACGTTGACCCCCCAAAAGCCCATGGGCCAAGTTGAAGCCTGTTAAAATCGAAAAATTTGCACTAGAAGACTTATCAATTTTACGCCTAAGTTAACACCAGGATTTGGAAAAAATATACAATATCAACCATTTATGGTTTTTTCTGACATTTACTGAAAAAGTTAACATTATTACTTTTAATTTGGCCGAGAAAATTAATTCTGAAAAGGTGAAAAGGTGTAAGGTCTGTGGTGTAACTAAACATTTTGCTCATTTCAACACCGAATTGCTTCCAGTGCCTAATTAATTGACTGAGTGGGCCTTGGGGGCCTTGTATAACAATAGGCACATTCTCCGATAAAGCGTTCAAGTTTGGCCTCGGGAATTGCAAAATTCCAACCACGAAGAATTCATGAAAATCATTCAGAATCGTAAACTTTAATAGTTTCAGAGCACAAAACAATGCATGGGTGATTTGTCAACAATACTTCATTTTTGAGCAATATTACTTGTACGCATTGGGGGTAACGTATCTGTGGTAACGTATCTGTGAAGCCCTTTCACACTTTTGTCTTAATCGTGCAAGTGTAAAAACTTACCGACTTAATACCCATACTTGATCAGTCATCACCCAATGTACTAAAGTCTGGTATGGTATTTGGCTTCATTTATCACAGCGTTTTTTCCGAGGGAGTAGAATTTAGGTAACGTATCTGTGACGACATGAACGTAACGTCAGGATTTTGTGCCATTAATAGACCTGATTTTTTTAAAACTTTGAAACCATTGTGTTATGTACCACATAATGGAGCCTGCTTGATCCATCACATAATCGAGAACATTCATATAGCTAGTTATTTTGACAGATTGCTATCCATTAGAAATATGGTAACGTATCTGTGAACAATATTGGCGACATAGTTTCAAAGACCTGTTGGAAAAATTTAATAACCTGCGTTGTGATGTTTTATACTTTATAATTAGGGCATGATACCAGCTAATGAAAAGAACCTATAATCCATTATTATGCGCGCATGTATAGCGAACAGGGACACATTATACGGAACGCAACTTGGCTGGCGACATGGAGGAAAACAATGGATATGCATAATCAGCTTTATTGTTTTATACTTTCTAGGCATGTTACAACCTCTAGTCCCACACATTTTAGAAAGCAACTCCTAAGTATTAGTTATATCATTATTAATAAAAGTCATTTCTTTCTGACGAAACAAGTCGGAATACGACTTGAAACTATGGGCGACACAGATTTGGCTTTTTGAACACTTTATCGGAGAATGTGCCAATAGGCAGTGAGTGACTCGCGTTCTGGGTGTTGTAAGGTGCGAGAGAGTAAAGTGACTGTCCCCGTCAAGTCTCAGAATTTAAGTATGATAATACCACACTAAACAAAATAATAAATACATGAATCAGATCAAGGAATCGAAATAGGCCTAAAACTCAAATTTGGTATAAAGATAACCATTTTGGAGCAAATCACAAATAAGAGTATGAGTTTTTGTACCCAAAATTTCAAAGGTCATTCAATGAATGTACACATGTATTGGGGTTAAAGAACTGTGCCCTGATAGACGAGCTTGTTATAGTGTCTACGTCGAATATTTGGAGTATGTATGATTGTATGGCCTCATAGGGCCGGTTTCACGAAGCATTGCTAGTGGTCAGTTTTCAAAAGCCACCAGGCTTATAAGGTACTTCACCCTCGATAAATTTGTGTCTATTTTGCATTTTTCTCAAAACTAATAACACAGTGGTAACGAAAGTTATACATATTATAGGGGCAAGGAATCCAGTTACTACACTGTAATTTCAGTGACCCAAGACAAGCGGTTCGTTATTTATGATAAGAAATAAGGTACCGCTAGGATGTACCTCATTTCCTATATTATACTGAACCGCTTGACGTGAGTCACTGAAATTTCAGTGTAGTAATTGGATTCCTTGCCCCAATAATATACATAACTTGTTACCATTGTGTTATTATTTTTGAGAAAATACAAAAGTAGTTCACAAATTTACCACAGGGTGTAGTACCCCTTAAGCCCAATTAGTCCTATATACCAGAGCTTTCAATTTCACATCGTATCCGTCACCTAGAAAGATAAATCAATAAAACGGAACAGGACAAGCCTGGTGGTTTACTAAGCCTGACCACTAGCCAAGCTTCGAGAAATCGGACCTGAGAGGCAAAAAGTATGGCACAGGTCTCGTCCAATTCGCTACTTGCACGGTTCCGCCATTATGCACTATGTGCGGGAGAGCCTCGAACTGGCAGCATACATGAATGGGAATTGAACTAGTCATAACGTTCTGTGTAAGGTTACATAATTCTTCCTTTCATGTATGCTGCCAGTTCGAGGCTCTCCCCGCACATAGTGCATAATGGCGGAACCGTGCAAGTAGCGAATTGAGGGGGTTTTTAGGATCGAAACAAGGAAGAATATGCACCAATGAACATATACCATTCGAATTTTCCAGGTTGGTCATATGCATCAATGTTTATTTATATGGTAATATTCTCAACCATACCTATACCCTGGGCATTTTATTTGTTTCAAAATCGGTTTTACTTTTAAAGAAGACGTATTCAACTTCTGCGTCGAGAGATTCGTCTTAATCTTATTTTGTGACATATGTGCATCATTTATAGTTTCAAAGTTGGTCTGCGTGATATTCAGTCGGCAACCGCGTTGAGTTTTAGTGAGTTGAGTTGTTTTAGTGACGTTTATCTGGTTTATTATATAGGTGAGTTGTATTTCTGGACTTATTTCACGAAAAAACTATTGGGTAGTCCGTGATGTGAGACATAGACACCACTGGTAATTTCCCTCTGGGTATAGTTTAAGTCAAGGCTTTCACTATACTTGTATGTGGTAATTAGTCCATTTGCGAGAAAATTCAACCAAAATCCGTGACCGAAAATTACCAGCGCCTCTGATATATCCAAAATTTTGGCTACACCGACAGATGCTTCATTTGTCCCCATTTTTTCGGTCAGTCGCGACTCGCGGCCCGCAAGGGAAAGCTTCGGGACGAGAGTCAGAAAGCAAGGGCGCGGCCTGTAACGGCATTCCGGCCTCACCTGATAGTCATGCTTGATAACTCCCCTGGTTCCATTGATATATCGGGACCGTAAATTGACAAAAATCAGTGCCATGGATCCAGGGGCGTAGCAAGAGCATCAGGGGCCCATGGACAAGGAGAAGTACGGACCCTTTTAACCAGGCGGGATTATACCTTATGGGGGCCCTGGGCCATGCCAAAATTTGGAGGCCCTGAACTCACGTGCCGAGAAAGGCATGTGCACTCAAGTCAGTGGCCAAGTTTTGGTTTAACTAAAGGGGGACTAGGGACTAACATATTTTGTTCAATTCAATTTCAGACTATATTGGCCCCAGATCAACATGAATTTTGCTATTTGAATGCGCGCGAAGCGCGGAAATGTTTACAATTTTGCCCTATTTTGACCAAATAACATGCCGTTATTGGGGTTAAAAGAAAGATGCATAGGGCAATTTTGGGCCCATCTGGACCCGGGCCCATCTGGCCCAATGGTATAAAAATCCGGCCCTGCTCTCCATTATCAGCCCTTATTTAATTTTGTGTTCGGGCCCCTGAATCCTCCCTGTCCCCCCGCCTGCTACGCGCCTGCATGTATCTGAAATCGTCTGGACCACTGGATCTAGGCCTCTTCTTTTACCCGTATATTCACTTTAATTATGACCTCTTTGGTCATGGTGGTGTGACAAAGCTCTAATCTTGTATAAAAAGTGCGCTTATTCTTAACCCCGTTGCCCACCAATGTATGCCCTATTTTGTTCGCGCTGCGGGGCTGCGCCATACTTTTATTATTACGAGACCCGGCGCGCCGCGGCGTTTCTTCTGAGTAGGTCATTCTTCCGGGAGAACGTTAGCAGTTATAAACCTATGACGCTTAAATCCTGCAAATCCCCGAAGAATGATTTTCAGACGCTTTTAAGGGCTGGGGTATGAACGTTTGGACAGTATTTATTTTGGGACATTAGAGCACATCAGACATATCGAATTGCATTCTGAATGCTAAGAATGTCATTCTGATATCAAATAATTTTGATTTTTTGTATTTTTCAATTTAATACACATTTTATGGCAAATCATTAAAAATTGATATTTTTGATATTTAACAGTACTTGAAGTAAACTTTATAAATCTGATGATTTATACTTAAAGTGTATGTAGGTGGGATGAAAAAGCCGACGGCCAATTGAAAATTTTGACCTTTCGTATTGAAGATATGGATTTTTTCCCAAAACACCAAAACAAATTAGGTCTTTTTGGGAAAAAAATCCATATCTTCAATATGAAAGGTCAAAATTTTCAATTGACTGTCGGCTTTTCCTCCCAGCTACATACACTTTAAGAATATATCATTCGATTTATATAATTTACTTCGAGGACTGTTATATCAAAAATTTGAAAAATATCAAATTTTTATAATTTGTCATAAAATAGGTATTATATTGTGATTTAAAAAAATGAAAATTATTTGATATCATAAAGACATGCTTCGTATTCAGAATGCAATTCGATAGGTCTGAGGTGCTCTCATGTCCCACAAAAAATACTGTCGAAACGCAATAAACGCTCATTTTGGATCCCTTAAAGCGAGACATTAAATATATCCTTTAATGTTGACATTTTCGCGCACTCCGCGCGCAATTTGTTCAAGAAGAGTCATGGGTGCAGATAAGTTTGGGCGACTTTGTCAGGGAACGGTTTATATTAGGCGCATTACATTTGTGGGTATGAGCCTTCCTCTAACTGGCTTAATGGATTTTAGACCGACCTCCCCGGATGACCTCTACCCCCATGTCTACGGCAATGCTTGAGGTAAAAATGTTGTTAAAACGATTAATTTTAACGCGTGTTATTTTGAAACCTTATGTATCTATATACATTTATTTATTATTTCAACATATCACCAAGTCTCAAAACGCTGAGTTCCCCTCCACGATCGGCTGCCTATTATGCATGATAAGGCTGGACCCCGGGGGTCACTACTACTGTGGCTTGTACACCCTCCGCGATAATCAACTTTTGAAAAGCACCCTAAACATGGATTTAACCCTTGGCTAAATACCCTAAACAGGGATTTTATTTCTAACACCAAATTTCATACCCTAAATTTCATTTCCGCGTATTTAGCAATTGCAATTTTGCTACCCTTTTCCAATTTTTCATGTTTTTGACACCCTAAACACGATACGCGCGTATCGTGCTTACCCACGAAAAACTACCCTTTTTACGTGTTTTCATTATCGCGGATGGTGTACAGGCCACAATGGGAGTGACCCCCCAGGGGACCCCCTGGGGCTGGACCTCATTCGCACTGTCTGTATCAGGGCCGGATGGGTTAGAATTGCCCTGTGCATGTTCTTTAGCCCCAAAACACCATGTTTTGGGCCATAATCGGGTAAAATTGCACAATTTTGCGCGCACTGACCCTCTGCATAGCAAAACCCCACCTTCATTTGGGTTTTTCAAAAAGTCTGAATTTAATTTTTTTAGCGCCCTATTTGTAAACCAATTAGCCACTTGAGTGCCTTCCTCACGGTGAGTTTGGGCTGGGGTTTGGCGCCTCCAAATTTTGGCCTGGCCCAGGCCCCCAAAAGGTAAATCCAGACCTGTGTTTGAAATATTAAACATGTTTATAGAGTATATTGATAGATATCATATAATATTTAGCCATTGAACATTGATGTTTAGAAATTTGATGTTAAAACGTGTTTACAAAGCGAAGCTAAGAATGTGTTCAATGGCTAAACACTGCTCCCGGGACACTGATTTTACAGTGTATTGGCAGAGAGTTGATATTCTTGAGAGGGCACTCTATTCACGTGGTTTCTTTTCCAACGCTAAAAGATCACAAATTTTGGTGGTTTGCCAATGAAAAGTGTCCGCACTGTCGATTGATTACGTAAGTGTTATGAATAATTTGTTAGGTTTTTCTATGCTATCGCCTTGACCCGTTAATACATATTATCTGTATTATCAAAGTACTTGGAACAGCAATCCGGTGAGTTCACTGAACTACGCCCTAATACTGATGGAGTTTTAATGGCGTTAATCCTCTCCATACACAGATGAACAAATACAATAGATGAAGGTCAACACGTATGACCTCCTATGTGACATGTAATATGTGATGTACAAAAACCTGAATATCATAAAGATCAGTATTCGTTTGTGCATATGAACTGCACATTTACGTTGCATTGCTAAATATTACTCATCATATATTATGACAAATATTGGTATTATGACAATACGGTATATACATTGTATATAAAACGACTAATAGCACACCACTCCACGCCATACATAAATACTCCCAGTCACATTTCCCCAATATGAAATTTTTAAAAAGTAAAATTTTAATGTTAAATCTTTTAAAGTTTGGCAGAGGCGGGGTTCGAACTCACGGCTTACCGCTTTGGCTAGTATAACGTATACCATACGTCCAGCGCCTTAGACCGCTCGACCACGAAGAACTTGATAGTGTCATCGTGAAAATTTATACCTATAATATTAATAAATCGCAACTTCATTACTGCATCATATTTTGGAATTTTATCTGCTTAAAACATTAATGTGTATTATAATAAAGCTACCATTATTTATATTGTTGAATTCTCAAGCGCATAGAGACAATTAATACGAGGGTCCTATGAATAGGCCTACATACACAATATATAAAATCGATTTTGATATCGGCCATGTGCTCTGCTGTGCATGTGGTTTCCCGCAGTGGCGGAAGTTGTATTACGAAGTGCATCCGAACTCCATTTTGAAGCAAATGATTTTGACAAGGCATTGGATTGTTCCAGTTTGCATCCTAAATCCACATTAGACCCCTAATTTTATTTACAAAATCAAAAGATTAGATTATCATAACAACAAAAGGGTAATCTTTTGTCGGGTCTAATGTGAAAATTACATTAAAAAAATGCAGTTTTTACAGAATTAATTCTCACTTAATTCCAAAAAAAAAATGGCGTATATAAGATTGAAATAAATTCTCTACCTTCTATACTAGATCAATTGTGACGCAAGTTGTTATCAAAAATTGTTGTGATAGATGTACAGTTAATATTCATATTATCCATTACCTATCTGATGGTACAGTTTTTACACAGAAAATATTTATTTGAAAAACCTGCCACTCGGCTTTTAGTCCGGAAAGGTCACAGGGTCGCCGTGACCTGTGCAATAATTACAATTAAAATTTTTCTTATTCCAACAGCAAGCGTTTCTAGAATATATTATGGCGAAATGTGGTGTAGACTAATAGATCCTACTATCATGGCGTCAGGTCAATGTTCATCATATCCCGTATGTTTCTTAAAATTCATTCATATTTGAGACAAATTGCTGTGCCCATTTTATAGGTGCACAGGTAGATCCGTGTTTTTTAATTTTCATTTCCTTTTAATGAAAGAATTAAGGTTTTCCACTGCACGGGGCCACAAGGGTGATACTAATTTTAATGCTATATTTTCAAAACGAATACGTGTTCCCGATTGGCTCTATAGCGATTTCACAAAAAGGTATTTCTAGTACAATGCAGCGTCGGACTCTAGCTGAGAGCGTAGCCTAAGTCATTATAGACTCCAAAAAGGGCTCTCCATACACAAATGAACAAACACAAAGGAGGGTAGTCTCCTCCGTGACCAGCTTGATTTCGATCGAGCGAAACCAAATTGGCTGCAGAGGAGACGGGTAATTTTGCCATGCAAATGAGGTGAGTGTCATAGCCCTGGTATTGGTTTCCCATGAGACCCTGATACAAAACAAATTTAACATCATAATTATTCATTATGATTATATAATTATATTATTATTCTAACTACAAAGCAATCTAATACATAGGCCTACTGTGCAATTATGATTCATATTGATATGTTATAGCCTTGAATTGAAACGGGCTATTGTGGGCAAACTTATGCTTGTTCAACTTTGTAGCGCCTTTTATCATAGATCAGATGATCTATGCTTTTATACGCTTCCGCGGATTCCAAGAAGGCATCAAAAGTAATGCATGATTGACTGCAAGTTATCCGAGTTCTAACATCATGAACATTAGATGAACTGAGAATGAAGATATGATGGTACATCATGCTTGAGGCATTTAAAAATCATGAGAAGGAGATGGTTTGTAGTCCACCTTTTACACAGTTTATTCCAGTTGAGGACATTCATCAAATCACAAATTGGGGTTCTGATATCAGCAGAGAAGAGCACATGAGCAAGTTTATTTTGGAAGATTTGGAACTGAGGTTGTGGAATGAATCCAAATACTGATTGTCTGTTTCATTTTGTTTTTCTATATAGGGGAGAGCGGGGAGTGTTCGCCCTATTTTTTTCTGACCAGCCTAGCGATGTCAATTTTAAGGTTAGGGATGACCTGATTAGCCCATATGAAAGCCCTATGTCTTAGCTATATACGACCACAATCCCAGAACTATAGGCCTTACAATAGCAACAGGATAGAGCAAACAATAACATTTTGCAAAGTGGCGAACTTGCCCCATATTGGGGCAGGTTCGCCCATATGGTGGGGTAAGTTCACCCTAATCACAAAAAAGGTCTAAACATTGCGTAACTATAACATATTCAATTCTAACATTTAGCAAGAGTATACAGGGCATTCATTCTCTTCTGGGGAAATCACTAAATTTGTTGCAGGGGTCGGGTCAGGGTAAAATGTAGGGGTCCAAAGTGAGCTTAAACGTACCATGTTTACAACTTCGGGGGCATTATGGATTAGGACATAAACGGTGGTATGAGTAATACTGATACCACATAACTTAAAAAAACATGCTTTTCAGTAGTTTTACCTTGTTTAATGGTATAATTATCAATATTTTGCATAATACGCTGATGGGGCAGGTCCGCCCTCCAGTTTGGGGTAAGTCCGCCCAGGGAAGATATAGGGCGAACATGCCCCATCCTCAAAAGGGCGAACGTGCCCCTTGTGCACATTTTTGTATTTTCTTCAGGGTATGCAAAATACAAATCGAATAAGGAGTTTATAACTGCATTAAATCTTTAACAAATCCCGTATGTTCCCAATACAGATTTCCATTAAAACCATCTGTATTTATGTATCAATGATAATACAACATTATTAATGCAAAGAAAAATTACGTTTTGGTGTAATTTTTTTGTTTTAGCTGCAGTTCGATGAACACGTCCCTATATGTCTAGTAGCTAATATGAGAGGTTTATAATGACCTATGTCACCTAATTTTGCCATCACCAAATTCCCCGATAGCCGTAGTGCTGAGAAACAAGGGGTGGGCGAACCTGCCCCTAGGGCGAACACTCCCCGCTCTCCCCTACAGGTATACCAACTTGGACTTGTATAATTATGTTGCAGTCAGAAAACCAATTTAACTTCCAAAGCTAGCTACATACCAGCCAATGAATACAAGTCAGAAATTGGACTTGTTTTACAAGTTTTTACACTATATAAAAAACCAGACGATTATCTATGGATCATGAAGACTTTGCTGCAAAGATGAGTGTCGTCACGTAAATAGTCTTATCTCGTCTCCTTTAAAAACTCAAAACAGGAGAAACGACTTCTAAGGAATATATCTATTTGAGTAAGTGTATGTTTTCTTATGTAAATCGGTTTTATTTTGTTTTCCACATAAGGGGAAAGGAGGATATAGTCATTCATTCATTGCAAATGTATGTGTATAGTCATGCATTAATGGCAAATATATGTATTGTCAGACAGTCTTACAATACTAACTTACATTCATTATAAATATACACGGAAATTTAAAAACACGAGAAATCGAGGACAGATTGGTGTTTGGAAAGTAAAATGTCTATCATTTAAACACTTTAATGTTTAGATCCCAAACACATTTCATATTATTTTGTGTTTAGAAAGTAAAATGTCTATCATTTAAACACTTTAATGTTTAGATCCCAAACACATTTTATATTATTTTGTGTTTAGAAAGTAAAATGTCTACCATTTAAACACTTTAATGTTTAGATCCCAAACACATTTTATATTATTTTGTGTTTAGAAAGTAAAATGTCTATCATTTAAACACTTTAATGTTTAGATCCCAAACACATTTTATATTATTTTGTGTTTAGAAAGTAAAATGTCTATCATTTAAACACTTTAATGTTTAGATCCCAAACACATTTTATATTATTTTGTGTTTAGAAAGTAAAATGTCTATCATTTAAACACTTGAATGTTTAGATCCCAAACACATTTCATATTATTTTGTGTTTAGAAAGTAAAATGTCTATCATTTAAACACTTTAATGTTTAGATCCCAAACACATTTTATATTATTTTGTGTTTAGAAAGTAAAATGTCTACCATTTAAACACTTTAATGTTTATATCCCAAACACATTTTATATTATTTTGTGTTTAGAAAGTAAAATGTCTATCATTTAAACACTTTAATGTTTAGATCCCAAACACATTTTATATTATTTTGTGTTTAGAAAGTAAAATGTCTATCATTTAAACACTTTAATGTTTAGATCCCAAACACATTTTATATTATTTTGTGTTTAGAAAGTAAAATGTCTATCATTTAAACACTTTAATGTTTAGATCCCAAACACATTTTATATTATTTTGTGTTTAGAAAGTAAAATGTCTATCATTTAAACACTTTAATGTTTAGATCCCAAACACATTTTATATTATTTTGTGTTTAGAAAGTAAAATGTCTATCATTTAAACACTTTAATGTTTAGATCCCAAACACATTTTATATTATTTTGTGTTTAGAAAGTAAAATGTCTATCATTTAAACACTTTAATGTTTAGATCCCAAACACATTTTATATTATTTTGTGTTTAGAAAGTAAAATGTCTATCATTTAAACACTTTAATGTTTAGATCCCAAACACATTTTATATTATTTTGTGTTTAGAAAGTAAAATGTCTATCATTTAAACACTTTAATGTTTAGATCCCAAACACATTTTATATTATTTTGTGTTTAGAAAGTAAAATGTCTATCATTTAAACACTTTAATGTTTAGATCCCAAACACATTTCATATTATTTTGTGTTTAGAAAGTAAAATGTCTATCATTTAAACACTTTAATGTTTAGATCCCAAACACATTTTATATTATTTTGTGTTTAGAAAGTAAAATGTCTATCATTTAAACACTTTAATGTTTAGATCCCAAACACATTTCATATTATTTTGTGTTTAGAAAGTAAAATGTCTATCATTTAAACACTTTAATGTTTAGATCCCAAACACATTTCATATTATTTTGTGTTTAGAAAGTAAAATGTCTATCATTTAAACACTTTAATGTTTAGATCCCAAACACATTTTATATTATTTTGTGTTTAGAAAGTAAAATGTCTATCATTTAAACACTTTAACGTTTAGATCCCAAACACATTTTATATTATTTTGTGTTTAGATGTTTGCTATACATTTAACTTTCTAAACAAATGTCCTCGATTTTCAAACACTGTTTTTGCAGTGATATGTACGAGAGGGTATCCAAAAGTTTTTGACATCACCCAGAAGGAAAAGAGCTATATTGATGAAATTTTGTCAGTGTAATCACTGGTCCTTATGTACATTATGGTCCAAAAATGGTCTCATTAGTAAGTTTATTTCTTTACAGGTGGCGCTAGATGGGCAGTAGGCGCATAACCTACAAGATGGAGAAAATTGAGGCATGCAGCATGATTCAGTTCCTGCATATGAAGGGTTAGGCCTGCAATACTCAGAAAATATATGATGAAATGAAAGCTATCTTTGGTGATGATTGCCCATCATATGGCACTGTTACTTTTTGAAAAAGGAATTTCCAAACTGGCCACATGTCCCTCACAGATAAGCCAAGAAGTGGACGTCCATCACTTACAGATGATGTGGCCACAGTGAAAAAACTCAAGAAAGTGGAGGATCTTATCATGAAAAGGTTATGCGCCTACTGCCCATCTAGCGCAACCTGTAAAGAAAGTAAACATAATAATGAGACCATTTTTGGACCATAATGTACATAAGGACCAGTGATTACACTGGCAAAATTTCATCAATATAGCTCTTTTCCTTCTGGATGATGTCAAAAACTTTTGGATACCCTCTCGTATAATGTATAATATTCATAATGATTGCAAATGTAAGTATAGTCATTGCAAATGTATGTATAGCATGGTATAGTCATACATTCTTTGCAAATGTATGTTATAGCATTGGTATAGTCATACATTCATACGTATTTATAGCATGCATGGTATAGTCATACATTCATTGCAAATGTATGTAGCATGGTATAGTCATTACATTCATTGCAAATGTAGTATTCGATAGGGTCTATAGTCATACATTCATTGCAAATGTATGTATACTATGGCATAGTCATACATTCATTGCAAATATATGTATAGCATGGTAAAGTCATACCGGTACATTCATATCATACGTATAGCATGCATGGGATAGTCATACAGTCATAACAAATGTATGTATAGCATGGTATAGTCATACATTCATTGCAAATGTAGCCTATGTACGTATGGCATGGTATAGTCATAGGCCTACATTCATTGTAAATGTATGTATAGCATGGCATAGTCATACATTCATTGCAAATGTATGTATAGCATGGTATAGTCATACATTCATTGCAAATGTATGTATAGTACGGTATACAAATATTGACTGCTATGAGGGGCATGGTTAAAATTATAGGCCCAAGGTGATCTCAAAACCATGACTATGCCCCGAGGCGTATAAAAAGCAGTCAATATTTGTTTTATATACCAAATCTTAAGATTCTTGTCATCTGTTTGGTTAAAAGCATCGATTTTGGGAAGAGAAATTAATAGTTTCAATGCGAACGGCACACAGATTACAATCTGCGATTTTTGCGTAATTATAACGCGTGAAAACATTAACGCGTGCGTAATATCGTTTTACGCTGGGAAAAACGCGCAGTTTGATCGTGACGCACCACGACGCACGTGACCGGTCCATAGTTCATTTCCATGGACCGGTCCATAGTTCATTTTGCGGGCATAGTTAATTCAATGACTGCACTTTCAACCAATCAGATGACAGGAATCTATATATGAGGTATATAACATGGTATAGTCATACATTCATTGCAAATGTATTAGCATGATATAGTCACACATTCATTGCAAATGTATGTTTTTGTATAGCATATAGTCACACATTCATTGCAAATGTAAAATATACTAGTGTTCATGTATGATCGACCATATTCGTTATACTTATATTTTGCGTTTTTCCATCCCATGCACAGATTTTCAACTTATTCAAGAAAACATGGATCCTACCTCTCCATTTTATCCGTTGAGCCCCGGTCCGGGGGCTTTTAGTATCCCATCAGCGAGTGCCTTCCCTTGGGATTTCAACCACGTAACTGCAGGGCGTGACATAGTGCCTATGCCAACGAGGGTGTCACCAAATCAGGGGCAGGTTGCACCATATCCACTGCCTATACTAAGTGCTTGCTCGCCTCTTCCAGTGCGTAAGTATACAATAATGTCATAAAAATTGAAAAGACTAATTTGCGTATGACGTCCTGTCAACCAGACCAAAAATGCCGTACTGCGCAGGTCAGCAACCAATCACACCGCGCCGTTGCCCTGACGTCAGACGCAAACTAGTCTTTTTAAATCGGTCTTCGATTATAAACATTGGTCTCGATTTTAAAAAAATGGTCAAAAACTGTAAAATCGGCTGTTTTTAGGTAAAAATCCCTAAACATGGGTAGGGGTTTCGGAGTTCCATCGGCACACTCCCGATCCCGTCTAAATGCAAAACTCGAGTACACCCCCGGTATTGTTCTTGATCAAGGCGACCAAGAAACGTAACAGAGGTCCAATCTTTTGGAACAATTTGGATGAAACTATTCAAAACTTTTCAAAACTAAGCGTAGGCCTATATAACCTTTGCTTAGATCTATTTAAAGATAATTTTATGTAAATCATAATTGTCTTGTATGTACTTTATGTTTTGTATGTTGTATTTTCTTAATGTCCACGGCCCCAAGGAAAAACAACTTTGTTGATTTGGGCCGCCGTGGTGAAATAAAGCTTCCTATCCTCCTCTATCCTCCTATATCCTATCCTATCCTATCCTGCCCTATCCTATCCTATCCTGCCCTATCCTATCCTATCCTATCCTGTCCTGTCCTGTCCTGTCCTGTCCTATCTTGTCTTATCTTATCCTATCCTATCCTTTCCTGTAATGCGTATTAAAATTTGCGAAGTTGCGATTCTTACTCCTTGGTCTTACGCCCGTCTATAACTGGATAAACAGACTTTTTATTCGACGTTAAATATTCGATGTAACATATCTACGTTATATAAGAAGAAAGAAAAGGAACGAATGAATGAATGAATGAATGAATGAATGAATGAGTGAATGAATGAATGAATGAATGAATGAATGAATGACTGAATGAATGAATAAAATGAACGAAAGAAAGAAAGAAAGAACATCAAAACAAGTGTAGATTTTCTGTTGATAAGGTGTTTATTAGTTAATATGTTGGGGATTCCCCACTGCAATCCCACTTTTGTTACAAACATCCGTTGAGTTATAAATGGTTTCAATCATTGAAGAACTGACCACGAGCAAATTGAGATAAATCCATAATGGCACGATCAATATTATTTTTTTGATTTCTGTTTGCTAAAACGTATCAAATATAGTCTTGGTTTGTCGATGCGGGATAAACTTGCATGCAATTGGCCGTCTTTTACCCTTGTAAAAAAGTAGAGGATAATTTAAGTGATTGCTTATTTTGGCGCCTAATTAACCTGGTAAAATCATTTATGCTGGTTTCATATTTTCCTGCCGCTTGCCGCTTTGCCGCTCTGAAGATGATTAAAGCTGGTTTCATACTTTCTGCCGTTGGCCGCTGAGCGGCATGACGCTTCATCATGCCGCTTGTACTTTTCTGCAAGCGGAGCGGCACACCGCTGAGCGGCAGCGGCATGACTCTGAAAGCCACTCTTGCCGCTCAGCACCGCTCCAAAATCGTATTTTGTTCTCATACGTCAGAGCGGCTCCGCTCCGAGTTGACTTGAATTCAACTCCCAGCGATGCTGCCGCCGCGGCAAAGCGGTGGAGTGATCGATATATCGGCTTGCCGCTGGTCACCGCTAGCGTTTTTGGCGAGATTGCGCAGTGAAGTAAAACCATCTTCATAGCGGCAAAGCGGCAAGCGGCAGGAAAGTATGAAACCAGCATTAGCTTCACTTCGCAGTCGCACCAGAAACGCTAGCGGTGACAAGCGGCAAGCCGATATATCGATTACTCCACCACTTTGCCCAATCGACAGCATCGCTGGGAGTTGAATTTAATACTGGTTTCATACTTTCCGCCGCTTGCCGCTGAGCGGTGTAACGCTTCATCATGCCACTTGCACTTGTCTGCAAGCGTAGCGGCACACCGCTGAGCGGCATGACTCATGAAAGCCATTGTTGCCGTTCAGGACCGCCAAAAAGTCGAATTTTGTTGTCAGCGGCACCGCTTGGGGAAAGCGGTGGAATGATCGATATATCGGCTTGCCGCTGGTCATCGCTAGCGTTTCTGGTGCGACTGCGCAGTGAAGCAAAATCCTCTTCAGAGCGGCAAAGCGGCAAGCGGCAGGAAAGTATGAAACCAGCATTAGTAAATTCGGAGCGGTGCCGCTCTGACGTATGAGAACAAAATACGATTTTTGAGCGGTGCTGAGCGGCAAGAGTGCATGACTTTCATAGTCACGCCGCTGCCGCTCAGCGGTGTGCCGCTCCGCTTGCAAGTGATAAAATGCACTGAATTATTTTACATGTAATTATAGTTTTTAAGTAAACGGAATAACATATTTGCTTTACAAAACTAAGTGAATTTTACTCACTGCAATATTTCGTCCTTCACATCGGAGGACTTCATTAGATATGACTGATATGGTCATCAGATCCACTTTCCCGGGACACTGGTTTCCGGTGTTGCTTAAACTCATTCCCAGTCTTTAAAAGTGGGGGAAGGGGGGTAAGACCTTGAACAGAGAGGAGGGCACATACTTTCTAAGCCACGTATACGGCCCACTTTTAAAGACTGGAATTGAGTCTAATCAACACCGGAAATCAGTCTCCCGGGAAAGTGGATCAGATGACCATATCATTCATACCTAAAAGTCCTCCGATGTGAAGAACGAAATATTGTAGTGAGTAAAAATTCACTTGGTTTTGTCAAGCAAAAATGTCATTTCGTTTATTTAACCAACAAACCTGGTGAACTTATTCAACGATAGTTTTTAAGCATTTAAAATTTGACTATTTTTTTTTTGCAGCTACTGATCCCCTGTTATGGACCAAGGAAGACGTGGAATGCTGGCTGCGATGGTGCAGCGACGAGTTTTCCTTGAGTAATCTGGACCCAAAAGGTTTCAGTATGAATGGCAAAGCCTTATGTCTGCTTCCCAAAGATTCCTTCAGACTTCGAGCAACTGAATCCGGTGATGTGCTCTACGAGATTCTTCAAAAACTTATTTATTACAACAGTAAGTTACTATGGTGGGTGTGTGGGTGTGTGGTGATAGGCGAAGGGTGTGTGGTGGTAGGGAAGGGGTGTGTTAGGTGGGAGTGTATGGGTAGGAGAGCTGTGTTTTGTTGTATGTATCGTCATAATCTGCTTATTTATAGGCCTAGTAGCAGCAGAATATTACTCATTGGTAAAACAGAATACAGTAAAACTACTTTGCTATGAAGTTTGTACAAAGAATCGCGCCGATCAAACGTATTATACATTAAAGGATGGGGTGTGGGTATATGGTGTAATGTGCCCCAGGGCTGTGTTCGCGTTTTTATGTGTGAGCAATAAATTGCCGAGCATGTATCTTTTTTTTTAATCCTTCGACAGCCGCGGTGTTACTGTCTATGGTTTATTAACAAATAATATACGGTAATATAAAAGATGGCTGATTTTATGATATAAATTTTTTAAACACCAAAAAGGACAAAACAAAACGAACACAAACAACACATTGACACAGACAAAAGGACAAGTTGACCATGTTGTTTTCATCAGGTGCAGAATGAGAAAAAAAAAGTTTAAAGAAAGAGGAAAATGCAAATAAAACCAGATTGGCAGGCAAAAAAACGAAATGTTTGCCCAATTTACCTTTACCTTCGGCAAGCCTATATTCTGTATTTAGTTTCATTCTCCCAAAGTTCATAAAAGCTTGGAAACTGGGAGAAGTCTTTTGAAATTTACATCTATGAATATAAAACTTCAAACATAATAACAAGAAAGTTGATTACAATTCTGTGCTCAGAGTCATAGACGTTAATCCCAAACATTTTTTGGTAGGTAGAAATTACAATATTATCACCAGTTTATGTATCTTTTCTTTACGTGTCTGCGTGATTTCCCCTAGTAAACATCTCAAAAAAAGTAACTAACCCCCCTTAAACGATGGCCATTATTCAAAGAGGGGCTATTGTATTACAAATATGTAAAATGCGTTGGAAGCAGAATTTAATTCTGCGCATTTTGACACCTCGTTTGATACGATAGCCCAGAAAACAATAAACACCGGTCAATTTAATGTAGTGAGGTCCAGATTTGAAAGTTGCACTTACATACAAATTTTAACAATACTAAAGCACTCAGATATCATTACACAGATTTCCTTTCATTACACCGAGTATAAAATCAATACAATTTACTGCAACTTTCAAATCTTGGGTTACATTTATTTAAATGCACGATGTGATGTCAATATTTAGTCAATTGCTACAAATGAGGTGTCAAATTGTGCAGAAATAAATTATGCTTCCAACGCATTTTACAAATTTCCAATACAATCACCCGGTTTTGAATAATGGTCATTATTTAAGGGGATCAGTTACTTTTTTTGAGATGTTTATATAAAGCCACACAATACTCCCGACAATATACTATACACAGTGGTAATGCGGCAAGTGGTAAATCTACATTGTTCTGAAAGTTTTGCAAAAAAAAAAAAAGATTTCTTCCGCTTCCGTCAGCAACATCTTGTTCAAAGTTATGTTATTAATGCATTTGTACATTTATCAATTCCCTTGATTGATATTAGGCCTAGATACAATGGATTTTTTTCAAAAATATGATGCGTTATGCACCATAGGCCGTGGATATTCAATGGTGTTCTATAGTTGTTGTTGTTGTAAGGTAAAGTAAAGTGTCTGTTACGAGCAGTCGATTTTACATTAAACACACGGTTGTTTGATGGCATGTAAAACTGAGTCATTTTAAAGAAAAGTTGAACAATGATGGCGATATTTATCTAAAATCTTGTTTGTATCTTTACAAGAGGGAGACACTTCTATGGTATTCTAATATATGACAAGGGAACTTTCAAAAAACCTTTTATCATGAAACGTAACTTATAATTCATATTATTTGGCTAATTTAAATTTAGAAAACATGTAAATAGCGCCCTCAATGTACAGTTTATAGCATTAAAACTAAAAGTACCACAACAAAAGCAGAAAAATATGAATAATTGGATATAGAAACGAAAACCTATGTTAAAAATGGCTGCAAAATATATGTTTTTACACAGTTTATTATTGTGATAGCTGTTGGTATTATTCAGGTCTGGAATTGAACATTATAATAATGTATTGTTAGAAAAAATTAATAAATGATCCAATCAAACAACCGTGAACGTTCCATAATTCATGAACAAGCAAACGGGTGGAGCGGACGAATTTTGATGACCAATTTCAGTCTTATCATAGGAGTCTAGTGACATTTTAATTCGTTTTCTCGCAGACTATCTCAATCGACAGACGAACAATGACGGACCTCGGTACCACGGCTCAAATTCAGTCATTCAACCAACCAAACGGGTATCTCCCAACCCGACGACACATCCGTCGGCACCGCCGACGACAATTTTTCACCCAGCATACCACCACATGTATGCCAACGATGTCGGGAGCCGACAATCATTCAGCCAAGATGGTACGGGGATGACGGGGTCTAGTCACGACGGCAAAGACAGGAAGGCATATGTAGGTCATGGTGTTATTCCGACGACGACACTTCCTTTGAATTTAAAAACAACAGGTAGGCATTACACTATAGACCACAATGGCCTCATCCCAATGGCATAATCCAATAACTTCAATTAATCTATCAAAGTGCAAAATTTGACTTCAAGTTGCAGAGGATGAGTTTTTGTACCCATATTTTCTAAGGTCGTTAAATGAATGTACAAATATATTGGGGTTAAAGAACTGTGCCCTGATAGATGAACCTGTTATGGATCTAGTATTATAACCATCGTATTTTTAGGATAAACCATAAAATTCTTATTTGAAGTTCGTGTTAGATGTTTTGTAACAACCTTGCAACCCTGCTGAGGCTACAAGAAAACTTATACAAGATATTTTAGCCAGATTACAGAATCGGCTAAGAAGTATACTAATAATAGTTTCATATTATCTTAAGCCTTGCATTCAAAGTTCTTAACACCAGTGATTGACGGATGTGCGTTCACTTCAAAATGAAATAGCAATGGTTTATAGATATAGTTGAGCGACTCTGCCTCGCTGACCGGGTTCGAGCCCCGACCGTTCCCGACGTCATTATTTGTAGTTGGTTTCCAGTCCATACTAGCTGGAGCAGGTTAAGTTCTCCAGTTTCCCAATCTTGCTTCTAAAATTGCACTTTTTCGATGATTGTAAAGGTTTGAATTGAAGGTACATTGTACAGGCTAGGTATAGATAATGGCGCAAATAGCTATCATGGGTAACTGAAAGCGTCAACAAACAAACAAATATACACGTCACACCCAACAAACACACACACCAAAACAAACAAACAAACAAACAATATAGATAGTTGCTTTCCACAGTAATTCATCCGAGTATTATTATTCTTTTCTTTATAGAATCCCAATCCCGTACACCTTGTAGTGACTCTGGCAACAGTTCGCCAGGAATGGTAGAAGAAGACCATCAACACCAACATCAACATCCCATGGCGGCGCATCCCTTGTCTCGTCACATGAAGGAAGCAAACATTTTCCAATCACGCAATGGACATAATAAATATAATAGTTGTGGTCAAGTCGACTCAAAATTCCGAAATGCCCCAAAACGACACAGGAGTGTGTCTGATTTGGAAGAAAGTGATCTTGCCGAGAGAGTACCAAAAAGGCTGAATAATAACTCTGTTGAAGACATAAGACTAGAGCCAAGTATGCATCATGTTCAGTATTTAATGCAGCAACGAATTGCTGCAATGCACGGAGGTAGTGTTAAAACCGCATCGGCTGAAACGCAACAAAGATTACCCGATAGAGACCCGTCTCAATTTATCTTCCATCATCAAACCCGTCAACCCGCTGATTTGCTTGTTCGCAGACACAATGAGAATCCCTTGCAAACTCGAATCACGCCTCAATACCCTGTTCCAAGCCCATTGCCGTTCTTAGATGCCGCGGACGCTCTCACGGGTTGTATTTCGGTACTGATATCAACGGAGGCATGTATCATGAAGATGACGACGAGACGGTGGAAGATGAAATATTTGCCAGTGGAGAAAAGGCTTCAGGTAAGCTTCCTTTGCCATTATATTGTTATGTGATTTTTACTTTGTAGTTTTTGGTATCCATTCTGCTGAAGACCGGTAGCTTCATTGGCTTCGTTCAAAACATTCGTATTATCATTTTAATCCCTATTTCCGGACGTACTTGCTAGACAGAGCCAATGCTTTGATGCGCTCGTGAAACATGCCAACATAGTTCATTTAGTTAAATTCCAGATTGGTGATTATTTTGGTAACCGTATCAGGTTTTTCAATGATTTTGAAATATTTGGGAAAAGGGGGTGACAAACTAACACTATGCCGGATTCTCCACCACTTGTTGTGAATGAAACCTACGAGTTTCTGCAATCAGTTATTGGTTAAAGAAATCATACCATAATAGCAGGCCGACGTATCTCAAAGTTGCAAGGGGAATGACTCGCTGACTACACTAAGAGAAATAGACAGATAACAAGATATAACTTCACTATATGCCTAATCTTTAATTCCGCATAATATAAACAAAATCTCACAACGTAAATTATGATTTCCCGTACGCTTGTGATGTTTCTCCTTCAGTAGCTGGCTGCCGACTACAAAGAATCGTAGGGAAGAATGCATGAGAGAAAGACTGCGGAGCGATATATCTAAATAATTGATAAATCGAAAGAAAATAGCGCCATAACATATATCAATCCCATGCACGTATATTTTGGTATAACTAGAGTTGGTAGGAAGAACCCCATCCTAAAACTTTGTAAAGGAAATCTTATTTATTCATGATATTCTCTTTATCAACATTCTCCAGACTGTCGACTTCTTTGGGAGTTCCTGAGTCAGCTTTTGAAGCAAGAGAAGTACTCACCCTACATAAAATGGGAGGATGAAGAAAAACGTGTATTCCGCATACAGGATCCAACAGCCATCGCTAACTTGTGGGGAAGACAGAAAAACCGTACTAATATGACCTACGAAAAGCTGTCTAGAGCGCTGCGGTATTACTATAAGACGGGAATCATACAGAAGGAGCCGGGACAAAAACTCACATACAGGTGCGATATTCTGAAAAATGCTCAGCTCGTAATCGGCGGGCTTTTTAACATCGCGGATTGATATCAATATGTTTTATATTGAGAATTGTCTTGTGACATCTCGCCAGAAGCATCACGAATTATTAATGCAAGTACTTTCTTTAACTCGCAAAATGTAGAGCAGACAGGTCAACTTTAGCACTCTTAATGTTGGTCTACTTTTCGGCGTAGTGGTAAAAGCCCAACATTTCCCGCCGATTACGAGCTGATCAAATTATAGTTCTATTTTAAAAGCTGTACACGGTTGTTTGATGGGATCATTTATTAGTTTTTCAAACAAAACATCATGTACAACCAAATTTTAGGCCTGAACAGCTAAATGTGATATCATGCTAATTGTATACAGATGCTTTTGAGTCATTCTCAACTTTAATTTTCCCTCTTTTACAAAATTATTCACTTTTGTAGCATTTTTATAGCTTTTTCGGATATAAAATGTATCTATTAATGACAAAATTGGTGGAGCTGTTTAGTTACTGGAAATTACTCTTTTAAGCTTTTAATACAAACAACTCCTTTTATTGCTTGCTAAAATGTGTTTATAAAATTTCCTTGTTGCTTGTTTCACCTATTCCAGCTGTTTTAATGGCAATATTAATCACCTGCCCCTTGCAAATAAAGAAATATGATTTAGGATAAATAGCGCCATCTATAGTTTGCATTTAGTTAATAATGAAGCCAATTCTATATACATCAAACAACCGTGTGTAAGTAAGGAAAAATGCTCCCACATACCGGCTCTAATTGTAACACATAATAGAGGTTGTCTTTTTTATTGGCCTTGAGGGGGACTGGGGAGGAAAGTTGCGAGATTGAAGAGGGTTAGTGGCCAAGCGGTTAAGACGTTGCGCTGTCGGCCGGGAGAATACGATCTGCGAGAGGTCGAGCCTTGGGCTTACCTTTAAGTGATAACTCTCTTTCTCATAAAATCAACCCAGAAAGTATCGAAACGATTATAGATAGTCAGATCGGGAACTGAAATATATATAGCAAAAACTTATAACGCGCAGCTTTCTCCTGTGTATTTTGATACCTCTTTTGTTGCTCTACGATATCATTTGGTCGAGTTATGGGCGCTTGAGTGGCTTCAAGTCGAATTTTGAAAGTTGCACTTAGCTCCTATTCAAGCCAAATGCGTTGTACTGTGACCAATAATTGACCATTGCTTTTGTCCGCCAAATTCAAATGAGTATGTGTGTCGCGTGTTGGATAAATTGAAACTTTCAAAATGCATATCAAGCATGAGTTGACTTTATTAATTACGGTGGTCGACTGGTTGTTGTAATTCAGTTCAAATGATACATATACAAATGATATATATCGCCCTGCACCAAATGTTAAAAAAACCCAGTTACATCGCACTTTTATTCTTCATCAAGATATTCAATGTTGGATGTAAACATTGATTATATTTAAGGAAAATTTTAACTCGTTTGTGCGGTATTAAGACATGGGCAGTACTCGTGAGATGAGGATGCAGTACCGTATTTGCGCATATTGTATTTTGTACCACTTGAAATATTATAATGAATCAAAATGACTGGTCTAGTACATTTCTTGCTGTAATTTAATATATGGCTTAAATTTTATTCTCTCAGGTTCCTACAAGACCCAAAGGAAATCTCCAATATTCAGCGCAACTCCAAAAATAAATCTAAAGCATCTAACGACTCACCACGTGCAGAGCCGACGGTAAATACGGAAGACCAACAATCTAACAGTCCTCAATCGACCACAGAGGATCCATCAAGTACCAGCAAAGAAGACTATAGGCATGACCACTCAACAAATACAGTTACCAATGGAGTCAATGGAATGTTGAGAACCGACATCGACTCTGTCTCTTCTTACTCAGGTTCGGATGGTACGCAAGAAAAGATCATGGAATCCCAGCAATTCCAGACTCCGTCACAGACATGTACGCGTCAAGAGACTGATATTTGCAATCAGACACTTAGTAGGTCGGTTCTAGTGGTGCAATCTGATGAAGAAATTGAAGAATTGAAAGCACCAAACTTGTCAAATGATCACGCGGTCGTTGTTAAACAGGAGGAATGTCTTTGGTGTTAAAGGGCCAAAACAGGAACTCTCAAATGGCGCGCGGCAATTATCACAATGCGTCCATGCCACGGTGTCGTGTGATTGTTATAATTGAAAATGTGGTAATACGGCAATGATCATAATGAAACGTTGAAGCGTGGCCATTGTAGGACACCATTCCTCACGTCCACGATCATGGTCGTATCACCAACTTTCGTAACGCTCCGGCGTAACGCTTTTACCTCGCGCTGCACTGCATCGTATACTATTTTATTTCGAACTAGTCATCATCAGGTTACGGGCACGGCTGCGGTTGCAGTCAATGTATTGGTAATGTAGTGAGCTGTTTCACCAGACCGGGCCCGGGGCCGAGATGTTTAAATTGGAGGAATGAGTAACTGCTTCATAATGTCGATGTTTGAGCTGTTAACTGACTTTGAAGACAATGACAACAAAATGCAATGTACCGTGTGAAAAGTGAGAATTGAAGATGAGGCTGAAATGGTTAACCCCTGAGCACTACCTGCCGATCTAATATTACCTCTCATTGGTCAATTACGTGACATCTTCACTTTAATCACCAATCAGAATGGAGCTTTGCAAATAATTCACCCTAAATTTTTTGCGTGGTGAAATTATTCTAACAATGTTGCTGATTGGTCCAATTGATAATGACAACTTCTTTTTGACCAATAGGCAGGTAGCTCTGATGGGGTTAAGTTAAATGGCGACAGCTAGTTGGAAACTGAACGAGTATGTGCTTTATTGCAGTGCAAAGTACTCAAAGATGAAGTCATTTAAAAGAGCTGACGTGTTTATTGCTGTACAAACAAGACAGGAATGGCTGAATGGATGGATTGTTCCTCGAAGACACTGAAATAAGAGCCATATTGCAATGCCAGATCCAAAACAATAATTATTGGAATGTTTTCGTGGGATTATTTTGTATCTTGTTTGGTGGAGTAATGTTCAAATCGTTTCAAACATTTGCGGTAATTGTATTGTTTCTTGTGTTTTAAAAGTATAATCTTTACTCAGATATTTTACAAATTGTATGCGTATAACCAGAGAAGATATTTTACCCTTCCCAGAATCCTTTGCAACATGACACATCACCTCATTTCATCAAATGATACTCCCATTAGTTCCCTTTGTTTTCATGTTGAGAATAGACTATCTAAACATCGGTCGATAGTCAAGAAATAAACATATTTTGCAAGATCTGGATGTGCTGTTCATTGAGGTGCATTTTGTCATTATCGAACCATATTGCACTATAGATAGCAAATCAGTACAGGAAATTAAAATGGGAGAAATGCATTATGGGACGTGTAAGATACCTTCTCTGGCGTATGATATTACATAGTAAGTGTACGTATTGTGTAACATAAACAGATTTTCGTCCTGCCAATTAGACAGTCCGTCTGTACCCAGTAAAAAGTGCCTCGAGTCATGATAATCATGAGTTTATTATGTCTTTCGGAGTAGAGCATCCTATGTCAACAAGAATGTTGTTTATTCTATAGAAAATACGTGTGAAATATTTCGTCGCATGCGACGTTGTCATCAGTGTTACAGCAGTGGTATTGCGTAATGCATTATTAGGGACCGTTCACAAACACTTGTAAGGGGGGGCCTGATGCAAAAAAAAAATCATCGCAAACATTTTTCGCCCCCCCCCCCTTACAGACCTCAAAAATTTCAGCCCCCCCCCTTTTTGACATGAAAATTATGGGTCAACCCCATAGAAAAGCATATAGGCCTAAACTTAACTTTTCAAGGAAAACTTAGGAGGGTCAAAAATTTTCAGGGCCCCCCTTTTTGCATCAGGCCCCCCTAACAAGTGTTTGTGAACGGTCCCTTATATACAACAGCGAATTTTTACCATCCATGCCGCGCCGATCCACGGCCGGGACAAGTTCTTCTATTACTGTTACGGTATGATCAGGGAGTTTGTACGTTTATTATTTCTTATATTACAAGCTAAAAGTTCAACTACAATAACAAACATAATAGGCTGAAGTCTGAAAAGGGACAACCTTGTCGAACACCTTTTAGGGGGAAAGAATTTTGAAATCTATCCCCTATTCGCAGTGGCGTAGCCAATGGGGGGGGGGGCAGGGGCCGGTACATTTACAAGTTGTGCCCCCCCCGGTTCCAAAATCCTAGCTACGCCAATGCCTATTCGAGAAACAATTATTATATTATACATTTCATGTGGCTTGTAAAATTTTGTCAGATATTGATTTGTTTTTAAAGCTCCGAGAGTAAAATTATATTTGAGACTGTCGAAAAGCTTTTCGCCATCCTGCTACGCTAATTGCCTAAGTTATTTTTTGTAATTTTGAGAAGAAAGTACAAAATATGACTCAAGCATGCATTTAATCATATTTATTCTCCAATCTTTGCACAAGAACAAATGATAATGATACAAATGAAAGGGAACTGAAAACGTAACTGATGCATGCTTGAACCACATTTTGTTTTTTGTTTACAAAAATTACAAAAAATGACTTAGGCAATTAGCATAGCAGGCTGACGTTTTTCAATAAGAAGATGATTCCGGGAGAATCAGTTTCCAAGCCTCCACCTGGACCGACTAGTTAAATATGACCATGATATTTGGTGGTGCAGGTAAATTATATTGTACAGAAAATTTATGATTCCAGTGGATTGGGGAACATTTTTAACAGTGTAATTTTAGGAGTCGGTCACAGTATTTTTTGTGGGACGTGACACCAAATTGCATTCTGAATATAAGGAATGTCCTGATGATATAGACTAATCATTTTGATTTTTTTGAAAATCGCGATATAATACAAAAACATCTAAAAATTGTAGGTCTTTTTTGCACAGGGCCGGATTTACATTTATGGGGGCCCTGGGCCAGGCCAATATTTGGTGGCCCCCAAACGCACCGTGAGGAAGATATGTGCACTCAAGTGGCCAAGTTTTTTTGATTTTACTAGGACATTTTCAAATTCAATTTTAGACTACTTTAGCCCAAATTGAAGCTGAATTTGACTATATTATAGGCCAGTGCACTTTTTGTACACTATTTTGGCCCAAACTGGTGTTTTGCGGCTAATATGGAAGATACACACTGCACAGGGCAATTTGGGGACCCAAACATTTGGGGGCCCTGGGCCCGGGCCCATCTGGCCCTATGGTAAATCCGGCCCTGATTTTGCATGCAGATAAATAGCACTTGAAATCTTTTCAACTGAGTGGGCATCAACAATGGAGCCGCCCACATGTCAGATGAAACGAATTTCATTTGTTATTTACCTCCCTGCTTTATGGGGGAAAAAATGCCTATATCTTCAATACGAAAGGTCAAAATTTTCATATGATGGACGGCTTTTCATCCCAGCTACATACACGTTAAGTACACATCATTAGATTTATAAAGTTTACCTCGAGGACTTTTAAATGTCAAAAATATATTTTTTTAAAATAATTTGTTATAAAATTTGTATTATATCGCGAATTAAAAAAAAAATCAAAAGTCAATTACAAGAACGGGCAGCGGTTTAAATCAAGCATATTCTTTAAATGAGCGGTGCGTGTAAATACGTGGTGTCCCACAGGGTTCAAACTTTGGCCAAATGAATTGTTTTCTCTGACGTGGTGAATGACTCTCCCTTTGTTGGAAGTATGTGTGTGGACTCAAGTTGACTATTATGCCTCAGTGTGTCAAGTCTTAACGTAAATCTTAACTACACATTTATCACCAAATTGGGTATTGATCCAATAAAGAATGATTATACAGAATGATATGCATTCATAGCCACAAGTCACATCATCATGTATCCTGGGATATACATAATAATTATTTGCCTTGAACACTGTTGAAGAACAAACCTCGTCGCTGGGGTGGGGCCCCGGGGTGGGGCACATCATACATTTTTGGTGGGTATACTCGACCCCCCAGAATTTTGAGGTGGTGGGTCTTTGGGAGCTGACGGCGTACCGGTAAAAGGGGTCTTTGGGAGCTGCGAACAAATAAAAGGGGTCTTTAGGAGCTGCAAACAGCCAGCATCTTGATCCGAGACCGAACAAGTTTGTTTTGGTTAGTGGGTCAAGGTCACCCGAGGTCATCCAGGGGTTTGAGCAAATCATCGATACAAATAGTTACCCAGCAAACACAAAAACGTTTTAAATAAGTTATATTTTGGCTTTTGGTTCAGGTAAAAACGTTTTAATAACATTAAAATGTCGGGTTATATAAAGGTAATGATAACGTTTTAAAACGTTTTGTATGAAAACACACTACAACAATATTTTTAAATGTTTTCAAAAAATGTTATTGTATACTATTTTTGCAAACATTTTTGCCAAATATTTTGTCAATACTTAAATAACATGTTAAAATATTTGAACCCAGTAAACACAGAAATGTTCTTAAAATATTTTTTTCAAAACATTTTAATAACATTTAAATGTCGGGTTATATAAAGGTCATGAAAACGTTTTTAAAACGTTATTGCAAATATTTTGGGCAAACATTTTTCACAAAATATTTTATCAACTCCAAAATAACATTCTGTTTAGAATGTTTTGTATCAAGTTTTTAAGAATGTTTTTGGAATGTTATCAAAACGTTTTTATACCCTTTATATAACCCGACATTTAAACGTTTTCTGTAAAACATTTTTGTTTGCTGAGCAGTAGATTATCAAAACATGTTTTTTTAAGGTTATGAACCCGTTTTATACTCTTAATATACCCTTTATATAACCCGACATTTAAACGTTTTCTGACAACCTTTTATAACCTTTTGCGAATGATGTCGAAAACGTTTTGTGTTTGCTGGGTATATACGAACAAGTAAACCTGCAAATGTGTGTCTCAATCCCATTACCTCAGTTGGTAAAGCGCCGGACTGTGGTACAATTTCATGTTTTCACGCACCCCCCTGGTTAAGGGCCTGGTTCTATAACATCCCTTCGGAGAAGCACAGTAAGACACATCAAATTGCATTCTTTTGATTTTTTTAAAATTCGGGATAAAGTACAAATTTTATATAATACAAAATATTATTTGATATCAGAAGGACATTTCTCGTATTCAGAACGCAATTTGGTGCGTCCGGGGTGCTCTCAGGTACCACAAAACGGTTGCCATCCGATTCCTTAAAATGGCGGTTTCATTAATTCTATCCAATTGTTTATGATTTCAAATAATCTATATAAATTATAATTGACGATTGGGTCTCGAAAATATGTCAATGTTGTATTTTGCACTGAACATGCTTGCCTTTGTGTTGTGTTTTATTCTTTTTAACATTACTGATTATGTTGAATGAAGATTAATAAAATGATTTAAAAATATTATTGTTTTTAATCTGCACTTCTTCTCAAATAAATTGTTTTCTTGTGTGTGCGTATACGAAGGGCGGGTGGTGGGTGTGGGTGCCCAATGGTTTAGGTGTGGGTGTTTGTTTGTATGTGTTTCATCTGCAAGCATATATTCCTCTAAATGAGTGGGTCTTTACCTTAGCCAAATGGCATTTGGCTAAGGGTCTCTTTTTCTTAGATTCTGATTCTTTCTTTCTTTCTTTCTTTCTTTCTTTCTTCTACCAATCATATTATAATGCCACAAATGTCACGTGAAAATGTCGGGCGCAAATGTTATGTCAAGGTCATTATAGCCCAAAACGTGTTTTTCACTTAAAATGCTACCCCTTCCCCATACTACATAGCACCGTGACATCACTTGCACACATGCATCGTCTACAGCTAGTGTCTAAAAGTTGTACACAGAATTGGGGTCAAAGGTCATTTAGGGTCATTTCCGGCATGTAACCAAATACCTTAAATCGGACATCGTAGCCATATGCTTTTTGCCATGTTGACCATAGTTGAGCACTAGGACCATTGGGTGGTGCCACAAATGTCACGTGATCATTTGCGGTCAAAGTTCTTCCACTTACGGACAATGACCAAAAACGTAATTTTCACTATAATTGACTTGGGGGGGGCATATGACCACCCATGAATAGTCTACTGTAGTAGACCATTTACATTTATTATCCCTCTAATCCCACCATGGAAAATCCACCAATCCTGTTCTGATCCAACAGCTATCTATCCTTTTTTCTCTGGGCAGGGCAGTCACTGGGGATGTGGATGTGTTGTGTTTTAATGCATGGAATGGTATGAATTGTTTAAAAAAGGAATGCAAAGCAGTCTACCCCATGACAGATTTGCACACAAATATATCATCCATATACCAAAGATATATGCGACCCCTCGGCACAACTGAGCCCGGATGTCGCCAGTGCCACTATTGAGATATACTCCATCGAACTTAACAATAAACAATAGGAAACAAAGGATTTATTGACTGTTTTATTAATTTTTCACTACTTAAATGTCAAGTACTATAGACATGATATACATCATTTTAAAGCTGATTTCAAGCAGAATATTTTGGTTGAATATCTCAAAATGATATTTGGCGACTTCAGGGCTCAGTTGTGCCAAGGATATCTGTGTATGTACCTAGCTAAGCTAGGTCTTCTCTTTCTGTCCGATTCTTCTTCTTTATTTCCCCTTTTCAAAATGCTGCTGCTCCCGTAAATTACATAGTAGCCCTACAATGTCGTCACCACTATGAACCATAGGCTGGTGGTACAAATGTCGTATGAACAACTCTAGGTCAAAAGTCATAAAAAGATCAACAACACTGGCTAAGGGCCGTGCTCTGTGAGCACAATGTCTAGTTTTTGGGGGTTTTTTTGACGAAAGAGGCAAAAGGAAGACATCCTCCAAAAAACAAAAAAACAAAAAAAAACCCAAAAACAAAAACAAAAAAAAAACCAGGGCATTTCGTGATCCACAGCCTCACCCCCCACTTTTCTCAAAAAAAGTTGAGATTTTTATATCACTGGAAACCTCTGGCTACATAATGTTTATGTATACAAAATATTTCTTGCAGGTTAATTCGTTTAGCTAAGATATCGTGAAATTTAAATTTCGTTCTGGTATACCAGAACGAAATTACAACGTATTGTCTATGGAGCAGTGTAATACACATGCTTAAGGGCTGGGGTATGAACGTTTGGACAGTATTTATTTTGGGACATCAGAGCACATCAGATATATCGAATTGCATTCTGAATACGAAGAATGTCATTCTGATATCAAATAATTTTGATTTTTGAAATTCGCAATTTAATACATATTTTATGGCAAATCATTAAAATTGATATTTTTGATATTTAACAGTACTTGAAGTAAACTTTATAAATCTGATGATTTATACTTAAAGTGTATGTAGGTGGGATGAAAAGCCGACGATCAATTGAAAATTTTGACCTTTCGTATTGAAGATATGGATTTTTTTTCCCAAAACACCAAAAAAATTAGGTCTTTTTGGGAAAAAATCCATATCTTCAATATGAAAGGTCACAATTTTCAATTGACCGTCGGCTTTTCCTCCCTGCTACATACACTTTAAGAATATATCATTAGATTTATATAATTTACTTCGAGGACTGTTATATATCAAAATATCAAATTGTCATAAAATTTGTATTATATTGTGATTTTCAAAAAATGAAAATTATTTGATATCAGAAAGACATGCTTCGTATTCAGAATGCAATTCGATAGGTCCGAGATGCTCTCATGTCCCACAAAAAATACTGTCGAAACGCAATAAACGCTCATTTTAGATCCCTTAACTCGCAAACGCAAAATCAGAATCAACTGAAATTTTGGGAATATATGCTTTTTCGTGGATATGTACTGAAAAATGTCATAAAAGAGAATGCTATGATCATGAAATACATAGTATCAGTATAGTTGCTCAAACTCTTAATATTGTTTTTGTATAGGGTGTCTGCCTTTCGCCCGGGGCCTTTCGTCTCTTTCGGCAAAAAAAAACCCTCATTTAAAGGTATGATATGCTTGCAGATTGAATTCTACGGTATATAATCAAGTCCATTTATAACTTATGATATTGCCGCTGCAGCTGTCGCAACGGCAACACGACGATCTAATTATTCTAGCCCTTTCTAGTCATCAATAGAAAACAAACATATCCAGAATGTTACACTAAAGCTCTCAAGTAAAATACGTTATTTTCGTTCATCAATATCAATTTATCCAGTGGAGGCGCCAGGATTTTTTAGGGGGGGGTGAATTTCGGGGTGGGGGGGGGCAAAATCAAGTTTGCGCAAAATTGCCGCAAAAAGCAGGAAGTTTCGTAATGTTATAGGTTTTTAGTGGAAAGGGGCAATACCGATATGTAAAATACAATACAAACAGCATTTGCGCCATTTCCAGAAGGCTCAGAGGAGTCAGAGCACTTACAAAATAAAAAACTAAATTTGAAGGGCATCTTCTATAAAAACAATACAAAGTGCAATACAAATACAAATAAGTTTTTTAAAAGAGCTTTTTTGAACATATTCGTATGAAGATACAAGTAGCTTAATACTCTTTTGAATTGATGCAGAAACTGTTTTAAGTTCTATCACCAGCTAAGGGACAGTTCACAAACACTTGTTAGGGGGCCTGATAAAAAAAAAAAAGGGGGGCTGATTTTTTACCCTCCTAAGGGGGGGCTGAAAAATGACCACAAATTTTCCTGAGAAAATTGAGTATATATGCTTTTCTATGGGGTTGACCCATAATTTTCATGTCAAAAAAAGGGGGGGCTGAAATTGTTGAGATCTCAAAGGGGGCCCCAAAAATATATCGCTATGAATTTTTTTTTGCATCAGGCCCACCTAACAAGTGTTTGTGAACGGTCCCTAATATTCTAGTGATAGGTATAGTGGTGATGGGATAATCAAGACGAAGATTGCAATTCAAGTAGTATATAACCAAGATCAAATAAATGAAAAATATGTGATATGATCAAGCAAAATCAGTCTGAAGTCAGTCATATACAATTTTCAGTTTCTTATTGGATTGTAACAGGCATTTGCAATCTTTTTTTTTGAAAATTGGTATACCGATGCAAATGGGTCCACATTCAGATTTTGAACAGGACCTCACTACCCAAACCAACCTTGAGTACCCACCCGGCACTGAAAATAACCTTAAAATCATAATTATACCGGAAAATTAGGGACCGTTCACAAACACTTGTAAGGGGGGGGGGGCTGATGCAAGAAGGGGGGGGGGCTGAAAATATTTATCTTTCTAAAGGGGGGTCTTTAAAATGTCACCTTAATTTTTCTCGTAAAATTATGAGTTTGCACTATTTTCTATGGGATTAACGTTCATTTTCCAGCCAAAAAGGGGCACTGAAAATAACTTTTAAGTTACCTTCAAGGTCCGAAGGGGAGGGGGGGCTGATAAAATAAATGAATTTTTCTTTTGCATCAAGCCCCTCACAAATGTTTGTGAACGGTCCCTTATTTGACAGAAGTCAAAGCAAATATATAAAATCAGATACAGTAAAGTCGAAAAAGGTCGATCGCTCCTGGCGATGTTCATCGAATTATAAATTTCGGATGTTCATTGGTGATATTTTTAATAAATCGATGACGACATAAATGCTAACTTGCCATGCAAGGGAAAACCCCGTAATCTTCCCGCTGTATTGATAAATATTTATGTAACAATACAGGGTGGTTAAAAGAAAATCACTTTTGACTGTTATTTTATCGTTTCCCAGAATTATTTATGATTTTTATTATCAACTTAAGCAGCTCCTTTAAGAGCAAGTGGGCAAAATTGACATACGAGGGTCATTCAAAAAGTTCTACCTCCATCATCACATCTCTGTTATCTTACGTGTCAGGATATTGACATTACTCCTGACTATACTCCTAAAAAATAAAAGTTATTTGACGGAAATGTGAAAGCGACATACAGATTTGGTACGTCGGAAACGGTGAAAAACTGAAGCCAAAAGTTAAAAGGGCATTTCGTGATCCACAGCCTCATCCCCCCACTTTTCTCAAAAAAAGTTGAGATTTTTATACCACTGGATACCTCTAGCTACATAATGTTTATGTACAAAATATTTCTTGCAGATTACTTCATTTCGCAAAAATATCGTCAAATTTGAATTACGTTCTGGTATACCAGAACGAAATGACAACACATTGTCTATGGAGCAGTGTAATGCACATAATCATGCATAACTCGCAGACGGAATATCGGAATCAACTGAAATTTTAGGAATAAGTTTTTTCGTGGATATCTACTGAAAAATATCATGAAAAGAGGATGCTAGGATCACAAAATCCTCCTTTAAAAGCATAATTTTGTAGGCATTTGGCTAAGGGTCTCTTTTTCTTAGATTCTGATTCTTTCTTTCTTCTACCAATCATATAATGCCACAAATGTCACGTGAAAATGTCGGGCGCAAATGTTATGTCAAGGTCATTATAGCCCAAAACGTGTTTTTCACTTAAAATGCTACCCCTTCCCCATACTACATAGCACCGTGACATCACTTGCACACATGCATCGTCTATAGCTAGTGTCTAAAAGTTGTACACAGAATTGGGGTCAAAGGTCATTTAGGGGTCATTTCCGGCATGTAACCAAATACCTTAAATCGGACATCGTAGCCATATGCTTTTTGCCATGTTGACCATAGTTGAGCACTAGGACCATTGGGTGGTGCCACAAATGTCACGTGATCATTTGCGGTCAAAGTTCTTCCACTTACGGACAATGACCAAAAACGTAATTTTCACTATAATTGACTAGGGGGGGCATATGACCACCCATGAATAGTCTACTGTAGTAGACCATTTACATTTATTATCCCTCTAATCCCACCATGGACAATCCACCAATCCTGTTCTGATCCAACAGCTATCTATCCTTTTTTCTCTGGGCAGGGCAGTCACTGGGGATGTGGATGTGTTGTGTTTTAATGCATGGAATGGTATGAATAGTTTAAAAAAGGAATGCAAAGCAGTCTACCCCATGATAGATTTGCACACAAATATATCATCCATATAGCAAAGATATATGCGACCCCTCGGCACAACTGAGCCCGGATGTCGCCAGTGCCACTATTGAGATAATACTCCATCGAACTTAACAATAAACAATAGGAAACAAAGGATTTATTGACTGTTTTATTAATTTTTCACTACTTAAATGTCAAGTACTATAGACATGATATACATCATTTTAAAGCTGATTTCAAGCAGAATATTTTGGTTGAATATCTCAAAAATGATATTTGGCGACTTCAGGGCTCAGTTGTGCCGAGGGGTCACATATAGTCCTTACAAGCCCATTGTGGTTCAATGAGCCATGTAAAATAATAATTGGGCTGATCATTTCTCATCATGTGTACTTTAAAGTATACATTATAGTAAGAATATAGGTATGTCCTTGCCAGGTTTTGTAAAGATAGGTAAACAATCTTTACAGAGCCTTCCAAGGATATCTGTGTATGTACCTAGCTAAGCTAGGTCTTCTCTTTCTGTCCGATTCTTCTTCTTTATTTCCCCTTTTCAAAATGCTGCTGCTCCCGTAAATTACATAGTATATAGCCCTACAATGTCGTCACCACTATGAACCATAGGCTGGTGGTACAAATGTCGTATGAACAGCTCTAGGTCAAAAGTCATAAAAAGATCAACAACACTGGCTAAGGGCCGTGCTCTGTGAGCACAATGTCTAGTTTTTTTGGGTTTTTTTGACGAAAGAGGCAAAAGGAAGACATCCTCCAAAAAAACAAAAAAACAAAAAAAAACACCCAAAAACAAAAAACAAAAAAAACCAGGGCATTTCGTGATCCACAGCCTCACCCCCCCACTTTTCTCAAAAAAAGTTGAGATTTTTATATCGCTGGAAACCTCTGGCTACATTATGTTTATGTACAAAATATTTCTTGCAGGTTAATTCGTTTAGCTAAGATATCGTGAAATTTAAATTTCGTTCTGGTATACCAGAACGAAATTACAACGTATTGTCTATGGAGCAGTGTAATACACATGCTTAAGGGCTGGGGTATGAACGTTTGGACAGTATTTATTTTGGGACATCAGAGCATCAGATATATCGAATTGCATTCTGAATACGAAGAATGTCATTCTGATATCAAATAATTTTAATTTTTTGAAATTCGCAATTTAATACATATTTTATGGCAAATCATTAAAATTGATATTTTTGATATTTAACAGTACTTGAAGTAAACTTTATAAATCTGATGATTTATACTTAAAGTGTATGTAGGTGGGATGAAAAGCCGACGATCAATTGAAAATTTTGACCTTTCGTATTGAAGATATGGATTTTTTTTCCCAAAACACCAAAAAAAATTAGGTCTTTTGGGAAAAAATCCATATCTTCAATATGAAAGGTCACAATTTTCAATTGACCGTCGGCTTTTCCTCCCAGCTACATACACTTTAAGACTATATCATTAAATTTATAAAATTTACTTCGAGGACTGTTATATCAAAATATGAAAAATATCAAATTTTTATAATTTGTCATAAAATTTGTATTATATTGTGATTTTCAAAAATGAAAATTATTTGATATCCGAAAGACATGCTTCGTATTCAGAATGCAATTCGATAGGTCAGAGGTGCTCTCATGTCCCACAAAAAATACTGTCGAAACGCAATAAACGCTCATTTTAGATCCCTTAACTCGCAAACGCAAAATCAGAATAAACTGAAATTTTGGGAATATATGCTTTTTTCGTGGATATGTACTGAAAAATGTCATAAAAAGAGAATGCTATGATCATGAAATACATAGTATCAGTATAGTTGCTCAAACTCTTAATATTGTTTTTGTATAGGGTGTCTGCCTTTCGCCCGGGGCCTTTCGTCTCTTTCGGCAAAAAAACCCCTCATTTAAAGGTATGATATGCTTGCAGATTGAATTCTACGGTATATAATCAAGTCCATTTATAACTTATGATATTGCCGCTGCAGCTCTTTCTAGTCATCAATAGAAAACAAACATATCCAGAATGTTACACTAAAGCTCTCAAGTAAAATACGTTATTTTCGTTCATCAATATCAATTTATCCAGTGGAGGCGCCAGGATTTTTTAGGGGGTGAATTTCGGGGGTGGGGGGCAAAATCAAGTTTGCGCAAAATTGCCGCAAAAAGCAGGAAGTTTCGTAATGTTATAGGTTTTTAGTGGAAAGGGGGCAATACCGATATGTAAAATACAATACAAACAGCATTTGCGCCATTTCCAGAAGGCTCAGAGGAGTCAGAGCACTTACAAAATAAAAAACTAAATTTGAAGGGGCATCTCCTATAAAAAAAACAATACAAAGTGCAATACAAATACAAATAAGTTTTTTAAAAGCTTTTAAAAGAGCATTTTTGAACATATTCGTATGAAGATACAAGTAGCTTAATACTCTTTTGAATTGATGCAGAAACTGTTTTAAGTTCTATCACCAGCTAAGGGACAGTTCACAAACACTTGTTAGGGGGGGCCTGATTCAAAAAAAGGGGGGGGCTGATTTTTTGACCCTCCTAAGGGGGGCTGAAAAATGACCACAAATTTTCCTGGGAAAATTGAGTTTATATGCTTTTCTATGGGGTTGACCCATAATTTTCATGTCAAAAAACGGGGGGGGGGCTGAAATTGTTGAGATCTCAAAGGGGGCCCCAAAATATATCGCTATGAAATGTTTTTGCATCAGGCCCCCCTAACAAGTGTTTGTGAACGGTCCCTAATACTCTAGTGATAGGTACAGTGGTGATGGGATAATCAAGACGAAGATTGCAATTCAACAGTTCAAGTAGTATATAACCAAGATCAAATAAATGAAAAATATGTGATGTGATCAAGCAAAATCAGTCTGAAGTCAGTCATATACAATTTTCAGTTTCTTATTGGATTGTAACAGGCATTTGCAATCTTTTTTTTGAAAATTGGTATACCGATGCAAATGGGTCCACATTCAGATTTTGAACAGGACCTCACTACCCAAACCAACCTTGAGTACCCACCCGGAACTGAAAATAACCTTAAAATCATAATTATACCGGAAAATTAGGGACCGTTCACAAACACTTGTAAGGGGGGGCTGATGCAAGAAGGAGGGGCTGAAAATATTTATCTTTCTAAAGGGGGTCTTTAAAATGTCACCTTAATTTTTCTCGTAAAATTATGAGTTTGCACTATTTTCTATGGGATTAACGTTCATTTTCCAGCCAAAAGGGCACTGAAAATAACTTTTAAGTTACCTTCAAGGTCCGAAGGGGGGGGGCTGATAAAATAAGTGAATTTTTCTTTTGCATCAAGCCCCTCACAAATGTTTGTGAACGGTCCCTTATTTGACAGAAGTCAAAGCAAATATATAAAATCAGATACAGTAAAGTCGAAAAAGGTCGATCGCTCCTGGCGATGTTCATCGAATTATAAATTTCGGATGTTCATTGGTGATATTTTTAATAAATCGATGACGACATAAATGCTAACTTGCCATGCAAGGGAAAACCCCGTAATCTTCCCGCTGTATTGATAAATATTTATGTAACAATACAGGGTGGTTAAAAGAAAATCACTTTTGACTGTTATTTTATCGTTTCCCAGAATTATTTATGATTTTTATTATCAACTTAAGCAGCTCCTTTAAGAGCAAGTGGGCAAAATTGACATACGAGGGTCATTCAAAAAGTTCTACCTCCATCATCACATCTCTGTTATCTTACGTGTCAGGATATTGACATTACTCCGGACTATACTCCTAAAAAATAAAAGTTATTTGACGGAAATGTGAAAGCGACATACAGATTTGGTACGTCGGAAACGGTGAAAAACTGAAGCCAAAAGTTAAAAGGGCATTTCGTGATCCACAGCCTCATCCCCCACTTTTCTCAAAAAAGTTGAGATTTTTATACCACTGGATACCTCTAGCTACATAATGTTTATGTACAAAATATTTCTTGCAGATTACTTCATTTCGCAAAAATATCGTCAAATTTGAATTACGTTCTGGTATACCAGAACGAAATGACAACACATTGTCTATGGAGCAGTGTAATGCACATAATCATGCATAACTCGCAGACGGAATATCGGAATCAACTGAAATTTTGGGAATAAGTTTTTTCGTGGATATCTACTGAAAAATATCATGAAAAGAGGATGCTAGGATCACAAAATCCTCCTTTAAAAGCATAATTTTGTAGCTTTGGATAATCTCCATACAAATGTTTTGGATAATCTCCATACAAATGTTTTGGATAATCTCCATACAAATGCTTTCAAGACGCCGTTGTCCAACTGCTTACTCAGGATAAATATTTTGTTCCTATTTTAGCTCCCTGACCACCTTGGGACTTCAAAACAAAATAAAACACGTTTTATATGAGAAGAAAACATCGAAACTAGGGCTCAACAGACATTCCAAGATTTCAACTAGACCACGTTTAAGGGTAATTTGTAATTACGTCCTAATTTTAAGCAATGGGTGCATCTTGATGTGGAAATAAGATGAACAACTTGTTAATAACCTTGGGTATATATTTACAAAATAATTAAAACAAATGTGCACACAACATATTTGATTTTAACTTATGACCCAATTAATACGACATGAACCAACAGTGCTCACCCGATCCATGGAAAAGGATCAATACAAAGCAAACTACTCGCATTTAATCGCTAACATATCTGATTCAGATATTTAGATAGCCTCATTTTAGAAAAAGTTGGAGGACATCTCCCTCGCCCCGATATCTTCATGGCAGAAATCGCCATGGTAGGTTGAATCCACCGCCACGCATGGCCATTTGTTCCGACCTGTTTAATAGTTTTGACGCATAATGGGCCGAAGGACTGACCTAGAGCATAGATTATCAAAAATCTATGGTGTGAGTTAGCATGGTACGCCATATAGGTCACTGCTTTTAGACGTCCTCCACCATGTCCACGATTGACCTATACACTGCGCTATATAATTCTGCACATACAGGGTGTAACAATAAAATTTGTACAATTTTGAAAATAGAATGACACGGTTATGCCGCTTAATTTTTGGTTTGATATTTATATGTCTATCAAGATCATTTCTTTAGCCATCAGATTGGCTTTGTTCCAATAAAATCGATGGTATACAATTGAAGATATGGCCAATTATGTAACCTAGTCTTAAAACCGCTTGGGCCACTTTTGTCTAAGAGTTACAAAAGTGACTGAATAGAGTTGAACCATGTACCAGTTGGACGATGCTCTTATGATAGGTAGTTTTAAACAATAGGGTATTCGAATTGGTAGAAATGATCACATAACATAATATCTCATTGAGTTGGTTGAAAGTTGAAAGTCACAACTAAGCACTGATTTTACTAGAAATCGTGGCTGCAGCTCAACAACTTCAACACCGATTCATTCACGTTGGAAGAGCGTATTTTTATGGTTGTGACATTCGGCAGCACATGGAGTCAAGCAGAAACCACACGATTGTTTAGAGCTCATTTTCCAAACCCACGTCTTCCATCAAGGCATACAATTACATATAACTATGAGAAGTATGTAGAATTTGTTAACAGAAATGCTGGCAATTAGTGGTCGCCCCAGAACAGATAGAAGCCCAGATGAACTTAATTTCAAAATGTTATTGTTTTGTATAATGGATGTACTCAGTTTTACCAATGATATCTGAGGGATATGATAATTTGAAAGAAATTTCATGACTTCATTTATAGATTTTAAAGAAATATCATATTATTATTAGGTTCATGTTAATTATATGAAGAAACACCACTTATAATTCTTTTGTGCCAGTTCTTTGATGTTTAATGCACGATAAGCATATCTACGCAGTTCAAACTTGATATGCGCAAACATGGCAAAAGTGGCCCAACACGTTTTCTGGACGACTTAATTAATCAGAAACAACTTTTGAACCCAAGCTAGTAAAGAAACCAACTAAACGTCGTCTTTTAGCCAAGATATCACTGATTGTATTGCATATAACATTTGTGCCAGAACTCTTTTGGTTTTTTCCTGAGAAGTCAAAATGCAACTTTAAGGCGCTGGCTAACGACTATCATATCTGTTCAACGTGTATATTCAAGTGCAAGGAACCACATCTGGCTTCTTTATAGGAACTCATTTACGGGAGATCTTCATCATTTTCTACCCCGGTATCCAAAGGTTTTCGTTTGAATATCAACATCGTGCATGCACATTCACGTGTATCGATCCGGGTATTTATTTTAGTATCTCTGCTGTACCAAGTAATTATTAGCCAGGCGACGGTGTGCCGTGTGTGGTGAATTGACTACGTAATAATCACACACTCACGTAATAATCACACACAATCGCCAACTGCACGTATCGTCTCCTTTCGAAAGCCGTATACATGGTACACGAATCCAGCGAGCCAAGTCATGGTCAGGATTTGGTCGGCCATTACTGGGTCCCCGGCACACTAAGCTGGTGTTGTACCTGCCCAATTGGGTGGATTAAAACCGCTTACAAAAATCGATGTTATATTGTATTGTCTTGTAAACTTTTGTGTTGTAAATTCCTTTGTCTACGTGTAACACGGGTGATGGAATGCAGTTTAAAATTCCCGCCAAGGACGCATCATTTCACATTTCAGGTGAAATATACTCAGCGGGGACCCAGGCATGGCTGCCACTGAGGTGTAGGAATGCGTGAAATTGGATTCGTCTATAGTGCTAAACAAATTACATGCATTTTTTTTAATTAAAAAAAACAACACAGGCAGGGGCCTACCAAGGCGGCGGATGACATGATCGAGCCGGCAACTTGTGAAACCCCCCGGCCGTATGGCATTTTCCAATATAGTCGGTTAGTTTTGTGGGGTTCATTATCGAACCCCAACGGTTTTAGCTTGTATTTATATTATTGATCAACATAGGCCTATTTGTTTGTGATATTTCAAGCGTTTTAAAATTTAAAAATAATCCCATACAATTACACGGTTGACGATGAAAATTTACTGAATTTAGAGAATGCAATGCGGCCACCACCTGGGCCTACCTGATATAATTTCAACCAAGTATTTCACTGTTTTGTAGTGAATGTGCATGTGGATGGCGGCGTCCTACTATTCATACTACAGTTCATTCATAAAAATATCAAACTCACTCGATAGTATCGACCATATATTCGAGCCAAATTTGGACGCCATCCGGGTATTTTACCTTCAGGTGCCATGCAATATTCATGAATATACTAGTACCACTATAATGCCCATTGGCAAACCATTACACAAATATTATACACAAGTGCGCTAGAAATTCGGTGTCCTTTAGCTTCCTTTTTGGAAACCACAGGAAGTCTTGAATCAAAAAGATAGACACGTCGCTTTTTTCCTGTCCTATCTTGACTTATTTGCGCCCTCCAGGTTTGCCAAGTTTTCGTATCCACGCCTGTTTTATCGGACACATTCTAGGGGTGTTGGTGTTTATGGATAAACTGTGCTGTGATCTCAGTTCAGGCACGTACAAAATCGGTGTTGTTAATGGTTGTGCTCCCAACAAAATTAAAGCATGTGGGTACGGGTAGACAACGTTCATTGAAAGTGCAGTCCAGATTGAAAAATATTCAAACAATTATCAGCATTTTAAAGGAGCATATTTGCGATGTAACACGAGCTGACCCATTAATCCAATTATAAAGGAGGGGAATTTCTACTATGAACCCCACGCAATAATCATATCCACCCACTCGGCCATCCACAATCACGGTCATAAACTTGTGTCAAAGTAGGACTGTTTGAAACTTGAGGTACATTGTTTACGTCTACTGTAGATCTGTGTATTGATGAAGTATTGCATTGCTTACGTCTACTGTAGATCTGTGTATTAACAAAGTAGTACATTGCTTACGTCTACTGTAGATCTGTGTATTGATGAAGTATTGCATTGCTTACGTATACTGTAGATCTGTGTATTGATGAAGTATTGCATTGCTTACGTATACTGTAGATCTGTGTATTGATGAAGTAGTACATTGCTTACGTCTACTGTAGATCTATGTATTGACGAAGTAGTACATTGCTTACGTCTACTGTAGATCTGTGTATTGATGAAGTATTGCATTGCTTACGTCTACTGTAGATATGTGTATTGATGAAGTAGTACATTGCTTACGTCTACTGTAGATCTGGGTATTGATGAAGTAGTGCATTGCTTACGTATACTGTAGATCTGTGTATTGATGAAGTACCGTAAACGTTCGCCTAATGGCGCTATGGAGTTCATGGAAATGAGAGAGCGCCATCCATGTAAAAGCCAACTATTATCACTGATCATTAAGGGTACGTGTAGTTAAAGGGTGAAACCTATCGACACATACAATTATGAACAAGATCAAACAAACTTGTTCATGATAATGCGGTAATCATTCACCTGATACGTTGTGGCCCAGTGAGCAGAGCATTATAGACTATAGTGCGAGGATAAAGAGAACTTGTGGAGAAGATTGATGGTTCGAATCTCATGCAGTAATTTCTGACAGATTATGATGTCTGTCAATGTTTTTTTTTCTGATTTGAGGAAATTTTATTCTCTATTTTCTTGATTTTATCTTTAACATTGTTTATATAATTTTATTATTTTATCTTGTATGTGTCTTTTTTTTTGATTTTTTGTTTTTATCGTTTCATTTTAGAGTAACTCAATCCATTCAATCAAATGTTGTAATGAACCTATTTGATTGTATAGGCATTTGTTGTGTGTGAGACCATGGTGAGACGAACTGTCGCGTGCGACAAGTCTTTCAATTCGCGCGAGTGTCCTTGCCTATGCATCAGTGGTCATAAGAGGTATATCATTTTATTCGAAAGGGGGGGGGGGGTCCCAAATATACGGGGGTCATAAAGTCTTGGAAGGAATAATAGGAGGGGGTCATCAAATGTTTTATGACCAAAATGTAGGGAGTCACACGATGACCACAGAAAGTGTGTTATTTTATTCAAAAAGACTGATTTCAATACAATTTTGGGGTTTGGGATCATAAAATTTTTGTTGCCGAAATAGGGGGTGCGCAATTTTATTGACGCAGACTTTTTGTAAATTTGGGACCCCCCTTCCGAAAAAAATGATAGCCCTCTAAGAGGATTCAAAAGATAACCTCTGCCCCAATAATCCCTAGCTATATTTGTTTGAAACTGTTCCACGGAGGATGTATCATAATAGGCTCAGTCTTCAAATGATATAAATAAAATTTGAATGAGTGAACGAACAAAATCATACAACGACCAACTGAATAGAGGCTGTGCATATAATAGTCAAGCAGCAAACTAAATTCCGTGGCCTTTTTTTGAAGACAATGTGCCACCTATCCTAACATGTTGTTTGGGTCTCAAGTAACATATTTATACATGTTTACAAAAATCCAGATGCAGCAGATGGCGGCCATCTTGTTTTTTAAAATGGCGGCCATTTTTTCAATAATTTTTTAATATATTTCAAACTGACCCTTCCCATTGTGTATTTATTGATACAATAGCAATTGTTTTAGGCCTAGGATATTATTTATGACATGTATGCACTAATATTGACGATTTTGATATTCAAAATGGCCACCAAAAATTCAAAATGGCCGCCAAAATCAACTTATTTCCTCTATACATACAATGAGCATTATAAAATATACGTTTAAGCAAGTAACATGTTAATTGATATACCAACACATACACAAACTCACCCCCTACACTGCAAATACACACCACACCACACACCCACCCCCACATTCCAATGCTTACCTATAATTCACTCTCTATGATAATATTTTATTTTAAAATAGTTCCTGAATTTAAAATCTGTAACTTCCACCTTAAATGTCTTCATGCCTCCTCATCTGGATATGATAATAATAATTATGTTCCCGCTAAGTTTGATGTACCGGGGCCAGCCCATACTCATACCCGAACCCGTAATCCTAATCTTTACCCCGATCACCCCTAACTTGGTACCTAACTCATAACCCTGTAGGCCTACCCTGCTAAACGTACATCGTACTCTGATATCTATACCCAATAACATGTATCCCGTACTAGTACCCGAATGTCCTACCCTTATACCCTCTCGGTTCACATAACCCTGTATTCTTGGTACCCCTAACCCCATCCCTGGCCAGTAGCACTACCCATCCCTGGGGCCCCTAGACCCATCCAAGGGACCCCTTAACACAACACCGGAACCCATAATCCACTGCCCAGTGGCCCATAACCTGATATGTTCTGGCTAAAGTTGATGTACTCGGACCAGCCCATAACCACACCCTTGGCACCCTAACCATATCCTTAGTACCCTAAGTCTCTTACTCCAGTACCCTTACACAGTCCTCGGTACCCCTAACGCCATCCCTGGGACTCCTAACGCCAAACCTGGAAACCCGGAACTCCATCCCCCGTACCCCTAACCATATTCCCGGGACACCTAACACCAACTATGGGACCTTTAACTCCATTCCTAGAACCTCTAGTCTAATCCCATCTTTGGTACCGGTAACCCCACATCCAGTACCCCTTACCTAATGCCCGGTACCCTTAACTCCTTTCCTGGTACCCATTACCGCAACGCGGGGACCCCTAACTCCATCTCCATTACCCCTTACCCCCCTGGGACCTCTAACACCAACTTTGGGACTTTTAAACTCCGTTCCTGGAACCTGGAACTCTCGCAAGACCCATACAGACCTGCCAACTGTCCCTCATTTGGGGTTTTCCAAAGTGAAAAAGAGGGACAGTCCTGCTTTCTGATCATTTCAGTGATGGCAAATTTAAATGTAAGACCAGCAGAATATGATGCAAATTTCACTTTAAAATTTTGCTATAGCGTTCTCTTTAGTCTATTGTGATAAATTTAGACCTGCAAAACCTTCCCTGAATTCTGAAAGTATTGCACACCTCAAGTCTTTGAATTTGTCGGTACCTGGTTTGTGTACATGTACAAAGTTTTGGCCTCAATGTCTCTCTTTCTTACTGCGCTAGGTTGGCAGGTTGGCCCATAACCCGTCCCTGGGATCCTAATCCCACCTTTGGTACATGCAACCCCACAACCTGTTTACCCTTAACCAATGCCCGGCACCCCTTACTCTGTTCTTGGTACCCATTTAATGGGCTACCCCAACCCTGTGACCCCTAATTCTATCACCATTACCCCTTACCCTATTCCCTGGAACCTCTAACACCAACTATGGGACTTTTAACTCTATTCCTGGAACCCGTAACTCTGTCCCCGAGACCCATGACCCATCCCTGGGATAATCCCATCTTTGGCTCCTGTAACCCCACATCTGGTTCCCCATATTCAATGCCTTGCACCCCTTACCCTGTTCCTGGTACTCATATCCCTAACCCTTGGCCTCCATCCCCATTACCCTATTCCCGGGGACCTCTAACACAAGCTATGTGACCTTTAACTCAATTCATGGAACACCAAACTCCGTCCCTGAGACCCGGCCATGAAACATCCCTGGGACCCTGATACCATCTTCGGAACCTGTTAGCCCACATCTGGTTCACCATACCCAATGCCCAGTACCCCTTACTCAGTTCCTGGTAGCCATTTCTCCAACCCTGGTACCCCTAACTCAATCCCCAGTCACCCATATCCTATCCCTTGGACCTCAAACACGTGTCACGATCATGCGACCTCTAACCCCATTCCTGGACCCATGACCGGTCATCTCTGAAACCCCTCAGCCCCTTCACCGGGACCCATAACCCGTTACCCTGTCCTCAGTACCTCTAGCCCTTCCTCAGTGCACCTAACGCTGTCCCCGGTACCCATTATCCAAACCCTGGGACCCTTTACTCCATCCCAGTACCCCTCACCCTATCCAATATTTTTCAAATTGACCCTTCCCATTGTGAATTTATTGGTACAGTAGGCATTGTTTTAGGTGCCCTAACACCGACCACGGCACTCTCCCCATTCCTGGAACCCCTAACCTCATCCCCCGAACCCCTAACCCTGTCCTTGGTACCCCAAACCCCATTGCTGACACCCCTAATGTCACCTGACCCCTGGAACCTAGCACCTTCACCTGGATCCATAAACTGTTGTCCCTGGGACCTTCGGTACCCTTTACTAGTACTCTTTTATACCCCATTCCTGTGGTATCCCTAACTCCATCCCTAGAAACCATTAAAAATTCCATCCCCCGGGACCCAAAAACCAATTCTGGGACCACTCGGTACCTTTTACCCTGTTCTCAATACCCCTCAATGTCTGGCCAATGCCATGTCCTGGGGGGTCTTCCTGTTTGAAGGTGTACAGGAAGGTGCCACGGTTTTGGGGTACCTTTTTCAGCGATTTTGGTATATCGATGGGTGGGTTTTCAGTGGAGACCAGTGCAACCAACTGGGCACATTTGGGCAAAATTGTCCTTAAATGGTTCACATTTTATTTGAAGAACCACGTACCCCTGCTGCCATGTGCTTATGGATGTAGTACAGCCTGTAGCCCAAACTAGCACCACCAACTGTTCTTGTATAAAGGATACCCGTATGAGCCAAGAAAACGTTTTTGATACATTTTCTGTGGCACTTTAAAATAATATACGAAATATACGGGGGGGTATGGGGGTGGGGTGTGCATTAAGTATGGGATTTATGTATGTTATTATTTTATGTCACGTGTCCAATTTCATATGTTACCAGATTGATGTAGGCTTATTGTATGTTTGAAGGAAATAAATTGATTTCGGTGGCCATTTTGAATTTTTGGCGGCCATTTTGAATTTGTAAATCATTAATATTGGTGCTACTGCATGCCAGCATGATAAAACTACTATAACAAGCCTAAAACAATCACTACTGTGCCAATAAAATCACATTGGGAAGGGGCAGTTTGACAAATATTGGAAATATTTTGCCAAAATGGGCGCCATTTTGAAAAACAAGATGGCCGCCTTCTGCTGCATCTGGATTTTTGTAAACATGTATAAATATGTTACTTGGGACCCAAACAACATGCTAGGATAGGTGGCACATTGTCTTCATCAAAAGGCCACGGGACCTATAAACTGGGTAGTTTGCTGCCCGACTATAACGTATCATCCCGTAAATATGGCGGACTACTCAAATGCATTCAACAAAAGCATGATTGCATCTACCGCGACAGTTCGTCTCACACACATAACAAAATGCACTATGATGACAACATTTGATTGAATGGACTGCACTGCGCCATGATTACGGGGAAGAAACCGGTTCAAATCCTTCGTTTGGAGCCAATCGATAAACGCAAGGCCTCTATAGCTATCATTGAATACTGGCTAGGATTCCACAACACAATGAGAACATGTTATAAGGCGCTTTGGAAGGCACACAATACCCCAATGGCTTTCCATATTATGTGCACTCAACAACTATTCTAAAGCCAAGAATTTTCCGCGTTGCGGAAATTCCGCGATAATCGCGGAATTCGGAGGTAAAGCGGAAAACGCATTTCTGAGAAAAAAATTAAAGAAAATAAGCAAAAATGGCCTAGAAAAAGGGAAAAATACAATTGAAAAGAAATAAATAAAATACTAAATGAAATGGGTCTTCAAAATTCATCAAAATAAAGTAAAATCCGTCATAGATTTACCGTACAACGCCTGTCCTACCTCCCATTGCAGCCATGGTACCCAATCACCCATCCCAACTTTGCAAATCGTGATGATCGTTACAAGATTCTTGTGAAATTTTATTATGTCAGAAATGTGCTAAAATTACAAAGCGGAGAAAAGCGGAATTTAGCATTTGTAAAGCAGAAAATTCTTGGCTTTAAACTATTCAGTATCGAAGCCCGGTATCGAAGTTACGTAATGTTACTATGTCAACGGGATCACGCGCTTAAGTAATGAACCAGGTTCGAAACAATCAGTACACAAAAAGGCATACCAAAAATGCGTGATCGTAATGATCGCCATACAAACAGTGCTTGGTTCCGATACCATCACGGAGTTGCGTAACTACTTCGTGGTCTGATAGTTATATGATCAATGGTCTGATCTACTTGGGTTCGATCCTTTAAGAAAAGAAAAAATAGCTGATCATTTATAATGCATAAATGAATAAAGTAATGTAGTTACACAATTTGAAACATTGAGGCCGTTCTATTTTTCAAAGGTCATTTAACTGTTAAATGTAGTGGAATATATCACGCATTGATAGGTAGCAGGTGGAGCAAATTTTGTCAGCGGTTTTTGTTGCCGTTTGTTCGCAGTGCCTATTTATCTAAAAAAAAAAATAAGAAAATTAAAATTAAATTAAAAAAAATTCACAATATTCGTTCGTAAAATGGGGACAAAATCCAAAAACAATTCTTGACCCTTCATCACATAAAAGTGGGGGCAGAAATCAAGATTCGAACAAGTACCATTCACCATTCAAGGCGCACCCTCTACCGACTGAGCTATAAACGGGTCAGACAATAGAAGGGTGTAATTTTGAACTGAAGAATATTAAAAAATATGAAGAAATTACAATGTTATAAAAAGATTGACCAAAAATGAGTTAGGTATAACGTATGAATCGATTTACAAATTAAGTCCAATGGCACTTTGAGAAAGAATACCTGAATAAACCCCAAAACATTTGCTGCTCTAGCAATTAACCTAGTGACCTAGAGTATTGGGTCATGTCACAATATTTTTTTCTGAGGCATTATGTCCAGGTTGCTCGATTTAACATACACGTATCCTTAATGCTGTTGAGATTTTACAAGGATGGCGCTCTCACATTTCTAAGAATCCAAAAGCGCCATTAGGCGAACGTTTACGGTATTGCATAGCTTACGTATACTGTACATCTGTGTATTGATGAAGTAGTACATTGCTTACGTCTACTGTAGATCTGTGTATTGATGAAGTAGTGCATTGCTTACGTCTACTGTAGATCTGTGTATTGATGAAGTAGTGCATTGCTTACGTCTACTGTAGATCTGTGTATTGATGAAGTAGTCCATTGCTTACGTCTACTGTATATCTGTGTATTGATGAAGTACGGTAGCGCATTGCTTACATCTACTGTATATCTGTGTATTGATGAAATAGTGCATTGCGTATGTCTACTGTTGATCGTATTGATGTAGTGCATTGCTTACATTTACTGTATATCTGTGTATTGATGAAGTAGTGCATTGCTTACGTCTATTATAGATCTGTTTATTGATGAAGTAGTGCATTGCTTACGTCTACTGTAGATCTGTGTATTGATGAAGTAGTGCATTGCATATGTCTACTCTAGACCTGTGTATTGATGAAGTAGTGCATTGCTTACGTCTACTGTAGATCTGTGTATTGATGAAGTAGTGCATTGCTTACGTCTACTGTAGATCTGTGTACTGATGAAGTAGTGCATTGCTTACGTCTACTGTAGATCTGTGTATTGATGAAGCAGTGCATTGCTTACGTCTACTGTAGATCTGGATATTGATGAAGTAGTGCATTGATTACGTCTACTGTAGATCTGTGTATTGATGAAGTAGTGCATTGCTTACGTCTACTGTAGATCTGTGTATTGATGAAGTAGTGCATTGTTTACGTCTACTGTAGATCTGGGTATTGATGAAGTAGTGCATTGCTTACATCTACTGTAGATCTGGGCATTGATGAAGTAGTGCATTGCTTACGTCTACTGTAGATCTGTGTATTGATGAAGTAGTGCATTGCTTACGTCTACTGTAGATCTGTGTACTGATGAAGTAGTGCATTGCTTATGTCTACTGTAGATATGGGTATTGATGAAGTAGTGCATTGATTACGTCTACTGTAGATCTGTGTATTGATGAAGTAGTGCATTGCTTTACCTCTACTATATATCTGTGTATTGATGAAGTAGTGCATTGCTTACGTCTACTGTAGATCTGGGTATTGATGAAGTAGTGCATTGCTTACGTCTACTGTGTATCTGTGTATTGATGAAGTAGTGCATTGATTATGTCTACTGTAGATCTGTGTATTGATGAAGTAGTGTATTGTTTACGTCTACTGTAGATCTGTGCATTGGTGAAGTAGTGCATTGCTTACGTCTACTGTAGATCTGGGTATTGATGAAGTAGTGCATTGCTTACGTCTAGTGTAGATCTGTGCATTGATGAAGTAGTGCATTGCTTACATCTACTGTAGATCCGTGTATTGATGAAGTATTGCATTGCTTACATCTACTGTAGATCTGTGCATTGATGAAGTATTGCATTGCTTACATCTACTGTAGATCTGTGTATTGATGAAGTATTGCAGTGCTTTACATCTACTGTAGATCCGTGCATTGAAGTAGTGCATTGCTTACGTCTACTGTAGATCTGTGTATTGATGAAGTAGTGCATTGCTTACGTCTACTGTAGATCTGTGTATTGATGAAGTAGTGCATTGCTTACGTCTACTGTAGATCTGTGTATTGATGAAGTAGCGCATTGCTTACATCTACTGTAGATCTGTGTATTGATGAAGTAGTGCATTGCTTACGTCTACTGTAGATCTGTGTATTGATGAAGTAGTGCATTGCTTACGTCTACTGTAGATCTGTGTATTGATGAAGTAGTGCATTGCTTACGTCTACTGTAGATCTGTGTATTGATGAAGTAGCGCATTGCTTACATCTACTGTAGATCTGGGTATTGATGAAGTAGTGCATTGCTTACGTCTACTGTAGATCTGTGTATTGATGAAGTAGTGCATTGCTTACGTCTACTGTAGATCTGGGTATTGATGAAGTAGTGCATTGCTTACATCTACTATAGATCTCTGTATTGATGAAGTAGTGCATTGCTTACATCTACTGTAGATCTGGGTATTGATGAAGTAGTGCATTGCTTACGTCTACTGTAGATCTGGGTATTGATGAAGTAGTGTATTGCTTACGTCTACTGTAGATCTGTGTATTGATGAAGTAGTGCATTGCTTACATCTACTCTAGATCTGGGTATTGATGAAGTAGTGCATTGCTTACATCTACTATAGATCTCTGTATTGATGAAGTAGTGCATTGCTTACATCTACTGTAGATCTGGGTATTGATGAAGTAGTGTATTGCTTACGTCTACTGTAGATCTGTGTATTGATGAAGTAGTGCATTGCTTACATCTACTCTAGATCTGGGTATTGATGAAGTAGTGCATTGCTTACATCTACTGTAGATCTGGGTATTGATGAAGTAGTGCATTGCTTACATCTACTGCAGATCTGGGTATTGATGAAGTAGTGCATTGCTTACGCTCTACTGTAGATCTGTGTATTGATGAAGTAGTGCATTGCTTACATCTACTGTAGATCTGTGTACTGATGAAGTAGTGCATTGCTTACATCTACTGTAGATCTGTGTATTGATGAAGTAGTGCATTGCTTACATCTACTGTAGATCTAGGTATTGATGAAGTAGTGCATTGCTTACATCTACTCTAGATCTGGGTATTGATGAAGTAGTGCATTGCTTACATCTACTCTAGATCTGGGTATTGATGAAGTAGTGCATTGCTTACATCTACTCTAGATCTGGGTATTGATGAAGTAGTGCATTGCTTACATCTACTGTAGATCTGGGCATTGATGAAGTAGTGCATTGCTTACGTCTACTGTAGATCTGGGTATTGATGAAGTAGTGCATTGCTTACATCTACTCTAGATCTGGGTATTGATGAAGTAGTGCATTGCTTACATCTACTGTAGATCTGGGCATTGATGAAGTAGTGCATTGCTTACGTCTACTGTAGATCTGGGTATTGATGAAGTAGTGCATTGCTTACATCTACTCTAGATCTGGGTATTGATGAAGTAGTGCATTGCTTACATCTACTGTAGATCTGGGCATTGATGAAGTAGTGCATTGCTTACATCTACTGTAGATCTGGGCATTGATGAAGTAGTGCATTGCTTACGTCTACTGTAGATCTGGGTATTGATGAAGTAGTGCATTGCTTACATCTACTCCAGATCTGGGTATTGATGAAGTAGTGCATTGCTTACATCTACTGTAGATCTGGGCATTGATGAAGTAGTGCATTGCTTACGTCTACTGTAGATCTGGGTATTGATGAAGTAGTGCATTGCTTACATCTACTCCAGATCTGGGTATTGATGAAGTAGTGCATTGCTTACATCTACTGTAGATCTGGGCATTGATGAAGTAGTGCATTGCTTACGTCTACTGTAGATCTGGGTATTGATGAAGTAGTGCATTGCTTACATCTACTGTAGATCTGGGCATTGATGAAGTAGTGCATTGCTTACGTCTACTGTAGATCTGGGTATTGATGAAGTAGTGCATTGCTTACATCTACTCTAGATCTGGGTATTGATGAAGTAGTGCATTGCTTACATCTACTGTAGATCTGGGCATTGATGAAGTAGTGCATTGCTTACGTCTACTGTAGATCTGGGTATTGATGAAGTAGTGCATTGCTTACATCTACTGTAGATCTGGGCATTGATGAAGTAGTACATTGCTTACGTCTACTGTAGATCTGGGTATTGATGAAGTAGTGCATTGCTTACGTCTACTCTAGATCTGGGTATTGATGAAGTAGTGCATTGCTTACATCTACTCTAGATCTGGGTATTGATGAAGTAGTGCATTGCTTACATCTACTGTAGATCTGGGCATTGATGAAGTAGTGCATTGCTTACATCTACTGTAGATCTGGGTATTGATGAAGTAGTGCATTGCTTACGTCTACTCTAGATCTGTGTATTGATGAAGTAGTGCATTGCTTACATTTACTGTAGATCTGTGCATTGATGAAGTAGTGAATTGCTTACATCTACTGTAGATCTGTGCATTGATGAAGTAGTGCATTGCTTACATCTACTGTAGATCTGTGCATTGATGAAGTAGTGCATTGCTTACATCTACTGTAGATCTGTGCATTGATGAAGTAGTGCATTGCTTACATCTACTGTAGATCTGTGTATTGATGAAGTAGTGCATTGCTTACGTCTACTGTAGATCTGGGTATTGATGAAGTAGTGCATTGCTTACATCTACTGTAGATCTGTGTATTGATGAAGTAGTGCATTGCTTACGCTCTACTGTAGATCTGGGTATTGATGAAGCAGAGCATTGCTTACATCTACTGTAGATCTGGGTATGATGAAGTAGTGCATTGCTTACGTCTACTGTAGATCTGTGTATTGATGAAGTAGTGCATTGCTTACATCTACTGTAGATCTGTGTATTGATGAAGTATTGCATTGCTTACATCTACTGTAGATCTGTGTATTGATGAAGTAGTGCATTGCTTACATCTACTGTAGATCTGGGTATTGATGAAGTAGTGCATTGCTTACATCTACTGTAGATCTGGGTATTGATGAAGTAGTGCATTGCTTACATCTACTGTAGATCTGGATATTGATGAAGTAGTGCATTGCTTACGTCTACTCTAGATCTGGGTATTGATGAAGTAGTGCATTGCTTACATCTACTGTAGATCTGGGCATTGATGAAGTAGTGCATTGCTTACATCTACTTACATCTACTGTAGATCTGGGTATTGATGAAGTAGTGCATTGCTTACATCTACTGTAGATCTGGGTATTGATGAAGTAGTGCATTGCTTACGTCTACTCTAGATCTGGGTATTGATGAAGTAGTGCATTGCTTACATCTACTGTAGATCTGGGCATTGATGAAGTAGTGCATTGCTTACATCTACTTACATCTACTGTAGATCTGGGTATTGATGAAGTAGTGCATTGCTTACATCTACTGTAGATCTGGGTATTGATGAAGTAGTGCATTGCTTACGTCTACTCTAGATCTGGGTATTGATGAAGTAGTGCATTGCTTACGTCTACTGTAGATCTGTGTATTGATGAAGTAGTGCATTGTTTACGTCTACTGTAGATCTGGGTATTGATGAAGTAGTGCATTGCTTACGTCTACTGTAGATCTGTGTATTGATGAAGTAGTCCATTGCTTACGTCTACTGTATATCTGTGTATTGATGAAGTACGGTAGCGCATTGCTTACATCTACTATATATCTGTGTATTGATGAAATAGTGCATTGCGTATGTCTACTGTTGATCGTATTGATGTAGTGCATTGCTTACATTTACTGTATATCTGTGTATTGATGAAGTAGTGCATTGCTTACGTCTATTATAGATCTGTTTATTGATGAAGTAGTGCATTGCTTACGTCTACTGTAGATCTGTGTATTGATGAAGTAGTGCATTGCATATGTCTACTCTAGACCTGTGTATTGATGAAGTAGTGCATTGCTTACGTCTACTGTAGATCTGTGTATTGATGAAGTAGTGCATTGCTTACGTCTACTGTAGATCTGTGTACTGATGAAGTAGTGCATTGCTTACGTCTACTGTAGATCTGTGTATTGATGAAGCAGTGCATTGCTTACATCTACTCTAGATCTGGGTATTGATGAAGTAGTGCATTGCTTACATCTACTGTAGATCTGGGCATTGATGAAGTAGTGCATTGCTTACGTCTACTGTAGATCTGGGTATTGATGAAGTAGTGCATTGCTTACATCTACTGTAGATCTGTGTATTGATGAAGTAGTGCATTGCTTACGTCTACTGTAGATCTGGGTATTGATGAAGTAGTGCATTGCTTACATCTACTGTAGATCTGGGTATGATGAAGTAGTGCATTGCTTACGTCTACTGTAGATCTGTGTATTGATGAAGTAGTGCATTGCTTACATCTACTGTAGATCTGTGTATTGATGAAGTATTGCATTGCTTACATCTACTGTAGATCTGTGTATTGATGAAGTAGTGCATTGCTTACATCTACTGTAGATCTGGGTATTGATGAAGTAGTGCATTGCTTACATCTACTGTAGATCTGGGTATTGATGAAGTAGTGCATTGCTTACATCTACTGTAGATCTGGGTATTGATGAAGTAGTGCATTGCTTACGTCTACTCTAGATCTGGGTATTGATGAAGTAGTGCATTGCTTACATCTACTGTAGATCTGGGCATTGATGAAGTAGTGCATTGCTTACATCTACTTACATCTACTGTAGATCTGGGTATTGATGAAGTAGTGCATTGCTTACATCTACTGTAGATCTGGGTATTGATGAAGTAGTGCATTGCTTACGTCTACTCTAGATCTGGGTATTGATGAAGTAGTGCATTGCTTACATCTACTGTAGATCTGGGCATTGATGAAGTAGTGCATTGCTTACATCTACTTACATCTACTGTAGATCTGGGTATTGATGAAGTAGTGCATTGCTTACATCTACTGTAGATCTGGGTATTGATGAAGTAGTGCATTGCTTACGTCTACTCTAGATCTGGGTATTGATGAAGTAGTGCATTGCTTACGTCTACTGTAGATCTGTGTATTGATGAAGTAGTGCATTGTTTACGTCTACTGTAGATCTGGGTATTGATGAAGTAGTGCATTGCTTACGTCTACTGTAGATCTGTGTATTGATGAAGTAGTCCATTGCTTACGTCTACTGTATATCTGTGTATTGATGAAGTACGGTAGCGCATTGCTTACATCTACTGTATATCTGTGTATTGATGAAATAGTGCATTGCGTATGTCTACTGTTGATCGTATTGATGTAGTGCATTGCTTACATTTACTGTATATCTGTGTATTGATGAAGTAGTGCATTGCTTACGTCTATTATAGATCTGTTTATTGATGAAGTAGTGCATTGCTTACGTCTACTGTAGATCTGTGTATTGATGAAGTAGTGCATTGCATATGTCTACTCTAGACCTGTGTATTGATGAAGTAGTGCATTGCTTACGTCTACTGTAGATCTGTGTATTGATGAAGTAGTGCATTGCTTACGTCTACTGTAGATCTGTGTACTGATGAAGTAGTGCATTGCTTACGTCTACTGTAGATCTGTGTATTGATGAAGCAGTGCATTGCTTACATCTACTCTAGATCTGGGTATTGATGAAGTAGTGCATTGCTTACATCTACTGTAGATCTGGGCATTGATGAAGTAGTGCATTGCTTACGTCTACTGTAGATCTGGGTATTGATGAAGTAGTGCATTGCTTACATCTACTCTAGATCTGGGTATTGATGAAGTAGTGCATTGCTCAAAATATGATTCAAAATAATCTTCAAACACATTTGATTTTAACATGTGTTAAAGAAATCACAATTAGATTGAATATGATTGATCAAACAAATAATATGAACAACAGTACTCAAACGCAGTAAACTGGTTTTACACGAACTCATTGTACAAAATAGAATGATGCATATCATATTGAATGGGAAAAAAATCATAATCATGAATTCATGTACCATTACGGAGTGCCAAATTTAGTGCAAAGGAGGAAAAATGCACAAATTTGCATAGACCAATTGAAACAAGGGCATTCACACTGTAATTAGGAATCCCGTTCTGGTAAACATAAACAATACCTTGCACAAAATATGATTCAATATAAACTTCAAACACATTTGATTTGAACATGTGTTAAAGAAATCATAATTAAATTGAATATGATTGATCAAACAAATAATATGAACAAAAGTACTCAAACGCAGTAAAATGGTTTTACACGAACTCATTGCACAAAATGGAATGATGCATATCATATCATATTGAATTGAAAAAATAAATTATAATCATGAATTCATGTACCATAACGGGGTGCCAAATTTAGTGCAAAGGAGGAAAATGCAAAAACAATTTGCATAGACCAATTGAAACAAGGCCTTTTGCACAAAATGGAATGATGCATATCATATCATATTGAATTGAAAAAATAAATTATAATCATGAATTCATGTACCATAACGGGGTGCCAAATTTAGTGCAAAGGAGGAAAATGCAAAAACAATTTGCATAGACCAATTGAAACAAGGCCTTTTACACTGTAATTAGGAATCCCGTTCTGGTAAACATAAGCAATACCTTGCACAAAATATGATTCAAAATAAACTTCAAACGATTTGAACATGTGTTAAAGAAATTAAATTGAATATGATTGATCAAACAAATAATTATGAACAAAAGAATTCAAACGCAGTAAAATGGTTTTACACGAACTCATTGTACAAAATGGAATGATGCATAACATATTGAATGGAAAAATAAATCATAATCATGAATTCATGTACCATAACGGGGTGCCTTTTTTTAGTGCAAAGGACGAAAATTGCAATAACAAAAAAAAATGCATAGACCAATTCAAACAAGGCCATTTACACTGTAATTAGGAATCCCGCTCTGGTAAACATAAACAATACCTTGCACCAAATATGGTTCAAACTAAACTTCAAACACATTTGATTTAACCATGGGTTAAAGATATCATAATTGATTAGATTAACTATGATTGATCAAACAAATAACATGAACGCAGTGAACTGGTGTTACACAATATCATTGCACAAATATATGATTCAAATAAATCATAAGCAATAATTTATGTACCATAACGGTGCCAAATACAGTGCAAAAGAGCCTAAGGAGGAGGAAATGCATAAAAAGCATAGTCCAGTAGAAACAACGACATTTACACTGTAATTAGCATTCTCGTTTTTGGTAAAACAATAATAGTTCATTGAGAGAGAAAAATAAAACTGATTGGAAAACAAGTAATGGTGACATTTTGTGATCAATAACTAAACAGCATATTTAACACAAGTAAAGTGGGTAGTATACTACTCACAAACAAAATTATAATAACTAAAAGATAATGTGGTGTGAATATAGTTCATAAAGTCATCAACACGCGATCATCTCTTGTGGAGTGGTGAATGATTAACAGAAGTTATTAAACCGTGTAAATAAACGTATACTCTTTTCATAAAACAGAAAGTGTCTATACTGAATCGCGGCGAGTAATCTGTGTATAGCGAGTGTTCAATAGACTTACGTTCCGAAAAGAAGATTAGTCCGAACTAAATGAATAAACTTGTCCGTTCTGTCTCCATTTTCCTGCAACGAAACGCAATTTAACACCTCTGTTATACAAACTCTTCACTTCTTTCCCCCATTTCTTCTTTTCATCCAGATCTTGTTTTGTTAAGTCATCTACAATGAAGTATGATTCAGACTTCAGCTCAGATTTGGATGATCTCAGTACATCTATTTTGTCCCTATATGACAAAAACTTCACTAAAATGTGAGGAGATTTTCCATCATTCACTCTGCCATCTCGATGAGCTCTCTCTACTACTGTGTCGGCCATGTTGAATTTGGAACTCAAAATGTCTTCAACAATTTCAATACATTTCTCACCTGCTGTTGTTGGCACTCCCACTATTCTCACGTTGTTTCTTCGTGAGAAGCGTTCTTGCTTGTTTAGACTTGATTCATGCATTTCAAGTTTCTGTTTTAGGTTTGCAATCTCACCTGTGAGTTTTTGATTTTCAGTCACAAGTGGGCCTACCTGTTTCTCCAGGTCGTCAATTCGTGTTGACTGGAATTCTATAGAACGATTCAAATTCGTTTCTAGTTCCGTCATTTTCTTCATAAGGCTGTCCAACGTTGACTTCACAAATTTTTGAAACTTGTCAAACGATTTGTGGATGTGATCTGTTAATTCTGATACAGTATTCGGCTCGCCGGCAGGTGGGGTGAATAGCAATGGTATGGTATCCTCGGACCAAGGCTCGGACGACCTCTTTGTGTGTTTTGGTGTAGCAACCATTGACATCGTTGGTACGGATGATGATGTTTCCTTGCCGCGACGTCGACGGGTTTTTGGGTTTTTAGTAGTCATCGTTGACGTTGTCAGCAAGAAAATCAAATATAATGACGAGAACTTAGATCTTTAAATAAAGATTGAAGAATAATTACGATTTTATCTTGTTTAAATGGTCATTTTCATAGTTGGTCGGAGACCAGTTTTGTGGCGTGTTGTTGCTAAGCCGCCATCTTGACTGTAGATCTGTGTATTGATGAAGTAGTGCATTGCTTACGTCTACTGTAGATCTGGGTATTGATGAAGTAGTGCATTGCTTACATCTACTGTAGATCTGTGTATTGATGAAGTAGTGCATTGCTTACGTCTACTGTAGATCTGGGTATTGATGAAGTAGTGCATTGCTTACATCTACTGTAGATCTGGGTATGATGAAGTAGTGCATTGCTTACGTCTACTGTAGATCTGTGTATTGATGAAGTAGTGCATTGCTTACATCTACTGTAGATCTGTGTATTGATGAAGTATTGCATTGCTTACATCTACTGTAGATCTGGGCATTGATGAAGTAGTGCATTGCTTACATCTACTTACATCTACTGTAGATCTGGGTATTGATGAAGTAGTGCATTGCTTACATCTACTGTAGATCGGTGTATTGATGAAGTAGTGCATTGCTTACATCTACTGTAGATCGGTGTATTGATGAAGTAGTGCATTGCTTACATCTACTGTAGATTTGTGTATTGATGAAGTATTGCATTGCTTACATCTACTGTAGATCTGGGCATTGATGAAGTAGTGCATTGCTTACATCTACTTACATCTACTGTAGATCTGGGTATTGATGAAGTAGTGCATTGCTTACATCTACTGTAGATCGGTGTATTGATGAAGTAGTGCATTGCTTACATCTACTGTAGATCGGTGTATTGATGAAGTAGTGCATTGCTTACATCTACTGTAGATCTGTGTATTGATGAAGTAGTGCATTGCTTACATCTACTGTAGATCTGGGCATTGATGAAGTAGTGCATTGCTTACATCTACTGTAGATCTGGGCATTGATGAAGTAGTGCATTGCTTACATCTACTGTATTGCATTTTGCATCTTAACTCTTCACAATACAGAGAAGATATCTTACACTTCCCATAATGCATTTCTCCCAATTTCCTGTACTGATTTTCTATCTAGTGCAACATGGGTAGATAGTGGCAAAATCAATGAACAGATCATATCCAGATCTTGCAAAATATGTTTATTTCTTGATAATCTACCCATGTTTTCTCAGTCTATCCTTAAAATTAAAACAAAGGGAAGCTGTGCAAAGAAAATTTTTATGGGACTGCCATTTGATGAACTGAGGTGATGTGTCATGATGCAAAGGATTATGGGTAGGGTAAGGTATCTTCTCTGTTTTGAAAACCTTTGCATCGGGGCTTGAGATTAAAATTCCAGTTTCCTTTATCACAAAGTAAGGGCGAAGAGTAAAATTGTACAATTGTGTTTGGGAGTGGCCTTCTCCTTTTCCTTACTATTTTCTTCCATTTCTTGCTTTGTTTATCAAAGCTATCTGGGCCAGCAAGCATCTTATTAGCCTACACTGGCTATCCAGGCTTGTGCTTTATTGTATGAGCTTGGAATTTTCTCAAATACGACGTATAATAATGAAGTAGAGCTTAATACGGTATTTATTTTGAAATGCACGCGAAGCACTTTCTCCGCTTGGAGAGGGCACAGACTCGATTTAATGCTGAATTGGCTGATTCAATGGCTGATTTTGGGAGATTCGCAGCGAGTGATCTGTATTGTCTATGGCGAGTGCAAAATCGGTCGCTAGAAATAGAGTTTGGGCGAGCGGTGGTGAGCGAGAGCGATCGCTCGCCTCAAACGGAAAGGCCTGGAATCAATGGTCCATGGATTTCCCATCTACTGTAGATCTGGGCATTGATGAAGTAGTGCATTGCTTACATCTACTTACATCTACTGTAGATCTGGGTATTGATGAAGTAGTGCATTGCTTACATCTACTGTAGATCTGGGTATTGATGAAGTAGTGCATTGCTTACATCTACTTACATCTACTGTAGATCTGGGTATTGATGAAGTAGTGCATTGCTTACATCTACTGTAGATCTCAGGGTATGGATGAAGTAGTGCATTGCTTACATCTACTGTAGATCTGGGTATTGATGAAGTATGATGTAGTGCATTGCTTACGTCTACTCTAGATCTGGGTATTGATGAAGTAGTGCATTGCTTACATCTACTGTAGATCTGGGTATTGATGAAGTATGATGTAGTGCATTGCTTACGTCTACTCTAGATCTGGGTATTGATGAAGTAGTGCATTGCTTACATCTACTGTAGATCTGGGTATTGATGAAGTATGATGTAGTACATTGCTTACGTCTACTCTAGATCTGGGTATTGATGAAGTAGTGCATTGCTTACATCTACTGTAGATCTGGGTATTGATGAAGTATGATGTAGTACATTGCTTACGTCTACTCTAGATCTGGGTATTGATGAAGTAGTGCATTGCTTACATCTACTGTAGATCTGGGTATTGATGAAGTATGATGTAGTACATTGCTTACGTCTACTCTAGATCTGGGTGTTGATGAAGTAGTGCATTGCTTACATCTACTGTAGATCTGGGTATTGATGAAGTATGATGTAGTGCATTGCTTACGTCTACTCTAGATCTGGGTGTTGATGAAGTAGTGCATTGCTTACATCTACTGTAGATCTGGGTATTGATGAAGTATGATGTAGTGCATTGCTTACGTCTACTCTAGATCTGGGTGTTGATGAAGTAGTGCATTGCTTACATCTACTGTAGATCTGGGTATTGATGAAGTATGATGTAGTACATTGCTTACGTCTACTCTAGATCTGGGTGTTGATGAAGTAGTGCATTGCTTACATCTACTGTAGATCTGGGTATTGATGAAGTATGATGTAGTACATTGCTTACGTCTACTCTAGATCTGGGTGTTGATGAAGTAGTGCATTGCTTACATCTACTGTAGATCTGGGTATTGATGAAGTAGTGCATTGCTTACATCTACTGTAGATCTGTGTATTGATGAAGTAGTGCATTGCTTACATCTACTGTAGATCTGGGTATTGATGAAGTAGTGCATTGCTTACATCTACTGTAGATCTGGGTATTGATTAAGTAGTGCATTGCTTACATCTACTGTAGATCTGGGCATTGATGAAGTAGTGCATTGCTTACATCTACTGTAGATCTGGGTATTGATGAAGTAGTGCATTGCTTACATCTACTGTATATCTGGGTATTGATGAAGTAGTGCATTGCTTACATCTACTGTAGATCTGGGTATTGATGAAGTAGTGCATTGCTTACATCTACTGTAGATCTGGGTATTGATGAAGTAGTGCATTGCTTACATCTACTGTATATCTGGGTATTGATGAAGTAGTGCATTGCTTACATCTACTGTAGATCTGGGTATTGATGAAGTAGTGTATTGCTTACATCTACTGTAGATCTGGGTATTGATGAAGTAGTGCATTGCTTACGTCTACTGTAGATCTGGGTATTGATGAAGTAGTGCATTGCTTACATCTACTGTAGATCTGGGTATTGATGAAGTAGTGCATTGCTTACATCTACTGTAGATCTGGGTATTGATGAAGTAGTGCATTGCTTACGTCTACTGTAGATCTGGGTATTGATGAAGTAGTGCATTGCTTACATCTACTGTAGATCTGGGCATTGATGAAGTAGTGCATTGCTTACATCTACTGTAGATCTGTGTATTGATGAAGTAGTGCATTGCTTACGTCTACTGTAGATCTGGGTATTGATGAAGTAGTGCATTGCTTACATCTACTGTAGATCTGGGTATTGATGAAGTAGTGCATTGCTTACATCTACTGTATATCTGGGTATTGATGAAGTAGTGCATTGCTTACGTCTACTGTAGATCTGGGTATTGATGAAGTAGTGCATTGCTTACATCTACTGTAGATCTGGGTATTGATGAAGTAGTGCATTGCTTACATCTACTGTAGATCTGGGTATTGATGAAGTAGTGCATTGCTTACATCTACTGTAGATCTGGGTATTGATGAAGTAGTGCATTGCTTACATCTACTGTATATCTGGGCATTGATGAAGTAGTGCATTGCTTACATCTACTGTAGATCTGGGTATTGATGAAGTAGTGCATTGCTTACATCTACTGTAGATCTGGGTATTGATGAAGTAGTGCATTGCTTACGTCTACTGTAGATCTGGGTATTGATGAAGTAGTGCATTGCTTACATCTACTGTATTGCATTTTGCATCTGAACTCTTCACAATACAGAGAAGATATCTTCCCATAATGCATTTCTCCCAATTTCCTGTACTGATTTTCTATCTAGTGCAACATGGGTAGATAGTGGCAAAATCAATGAACAGATCATATCCAGATCTTGCAAAATATGTTTATTTCTTGATAATCTACCCATGTTTTCTCAGTCTATCCTTAAAATTAAAACAAAGGGAAGCTGTGCAAAGTAAATTTTTATGGGACTGCCATTTGATGAACTGAGGTGATGTGTCATGATGCAAAGGATTATGGGTAGGGTAAGGTATCTTCTCTGTTTTGAAAACCTTTGCATCGGGGCTTGAGATTAAAATTCCAGTTTCCTTTATCACAAAGTAAGGGCGAAGAGTAAAATTGTACAATTGTGTTTGGGAGTGGCCTTCTCTCCTTTTCCTTACTATTTTCTTCCATTTCTTGCTTTGTTTATCAAAGCTATCTGGGCCAGCAAGCATCTTATTAGCCTACACTGGCTATCCAGGCTTGTGCTTTATTGTATGAGCTTGGAATTTTCTCAAATACGACGTATAATAATGAAGTAGAGCTTAATACGGTATTTATTTTGAAATGCACGCGAAGCACTTTCTCCGCTTGGAGAGGGCACAGACTCGATTTAATGCTGAATTAGCTGATTCGATGGCTGATTTTGGGAGATTCGCAGCCAGTGATATTTATTGTCTATGGCGAGTGCAAAATCACTTGCTAGAAATCGAGTTTGGGCGAGCGGTGGCAAGCGAGAGCGATCGCGCGCCTCAACGGAAAGGCCTGGAATGGTCCATGGATTTCCCATGGATTAGCATGTGTCCATCACGGACCAACCTAGGTAAACAAACAAACAAACAAACAATAAATACATACAAATAAAGAGGAAGCAAACACAGCAGATTTCCTACAAATTTCCTTCAATCACTTTTGGTACACTACCTGGTACACTACAACAATCTATAAAACAACATTATAGAAATAGAAATACATGCATGATAATGTTCAACTGCACTACTCAAAAGATTTAAAAGGATCAGAAACTGCCACAGCTGATTTGCAGTCTTTCTTTATCTGTTCTCATAATATGCCGACCAGTGTTTTTCAGTGTCATGGGACTTAAGGGTGGTCTTAACCCTAGCATTATGGAAACCTTCGGGCCTCATAACGTCTAAATTGTTGGTTGAAAGTACTGGTATATAAAAGTATACATGTTTAGAATGGAAATTACTTGATTTGGGCAAAAATGCTCAGTTTGGGAGAAAAACATGTTTTTTTCTGCCCAAATCTTTTTTTTTTTGATATAAATATCTAGGACCTGTTTTTCTTATTTTTTTTCAAATTTTGACCAACTTCGTCAAAAATATTGACATATGGGCCAAAATCAGGCCTTTTTATGATCTTTTTTTGCAAAATTGAGCATTTTGCAACAAATTTTGGTGAAAATTTTCAAAGTTGGTCAAAATAAAAAAATAATACAAAAAACAGGTCCTTGATATTTATAATGTAGTAAATTTTTTGTTAGGGTGACCAAAAAAATTTGGGCAAAAATCCTTTTTTTTTTGGATTTTCTCCTAAACTAAGCATTCCCAGGTTCCCAGAAAACGTTTAAATGGGTATAATCAAGGGTAAAAAACGTTTTAATAACGTTCAGAAAACATTTTTGAAACTTTCTGCACAAAATTTCTAACAGAATGTTATTCAGTGTTGACAAAATATTTTGCAAAAATGTTTCCAAAGTGCTTTGACACCATTTTTTTCACATTAAACGTTTTAAAAGAGCTGATATTTAAAAAGTATTAAAACAATTCTACCATAACCTAAACATGTTTATAACACGTTTTAAAAACATTTTTCGACCAGCAGTCTTCCTTTGTCTAAACGTTACACAATGGAATGTCAATACTAAATGAAAAAGTATAACTTGCAATGCAAATGAGGTATTTGAAAAATCTGATCTTTTAAATTTCTTGAGTAGTGTACATAAACTACCTGAAGTAACTAGCAGTACTGATAGTATATCACATCACTACATACAATGATCACATAACACCACTAAAAAGTCTGAAACTTGTGAAATAGCCTGAAATATTGCATAAATTTGGGGTAAACAGTCATAAAACAGGCTCAAAGTAAATGAAAATGCGCAAAATTGAACTTCAAAATAGGCAAAAGAAGGAGGCATATAGGCTGTATCAAAAAGATTGGTACCCATCAGCATTCCATCCATCTAATGACATGCCTGCTTCTTCCAAATTCAACATTAGATCCTCTTGAAATGACTACAATTTATAGTTTCATGACCTTTTATTACATAAATCTACTAAGGTGGATGTTATACTGCATTTTGATTGGGCAGTCTTGCCCATACTCACTGGATACTGATGGGTACCAATCATTTTGATACACCCTGTATGTTTGTAGATGGAAGTTTATGGTATTGGAACAAATTTCATCCTATTTTCAGTGACATCAATGCTGTGAGAGGAAATAGGGGGGGGGGGCATCATGCACCCCCACTTTTCAAAGCAGGGGGATGCAATATCAAATGTCCCCCTCACTTTTTGGTAATGGTAATCATATCGTCACAAGGGGTACTAAGAATATGCATTATGCATTATTTGCGGAGCAAATCACATATTTCGGCTCCAAATGCATTTTTTTGACTCTCTCTTTCTCTCGATCAGATGGTGCAGGATTGTGCTGCTGTGGTCTTCCAAAGATCCTAAAAATAAATTTGTAGGATCTTTCGGTCTTCACAAAAGCGCAATATAATTTTGGATTTGTTGGAAAAACAAAGTGCTTATTTTGGCTTCCAAAATTGTGTATTCTTTGCAGGCCTACGTGACATGGTGTTTGATTTTATAGTAAGCATTAAACAAATTCTGCCTCATTCATTTCGATCAGTTCATAATCATACATTTTATTTACTGAAATTTTCTAGTGTAAATTAGGGAGCGATTGCCGAATAGGGTGCAACTCTACTAGTCTTATCAGGTGGTGGTCGCATTGCATTCTCTAAATTCAGTAAATTTTCATCGTCAACCGTGTAATTGAACGGGATTATTTTGAAATTTTAAAACGCTTGAAATATCACAAACAAACAGGCCTATGTTAATAAATAATATAAATACAAGCTTCGATAATGAACCCCACAAAACTAACCGAGTATATGGAAAATGCCATACGGCCGGGCGGTTTTACAAGTTGCCGGCTCTATCATGCCACTCGCCGCCTGAGTCTTATTACAAGACTGGCCTACCCCACCCCTAACCCTAAACTCCTTAAACAAGGACTGGACTCAAGTCTAGCATGTTGCACCCTATTCAGTAATAGTCATTCAAGGGTGTCTTTTCATAAGTTGGATCATATCAAGCTGATAAGGGAGCGGTCATTATTTATGTCAGGGAATGGTTTTTTAGGGAGAATGCAAGGGGGATCTGAAATGCTTTGCCAGGAAAGATGTGGGATGTAAAATTTTAAATGGAGAAATTTCATAAAGGGAGGAATGCGGAATTTTTGAATGGAAGTAAAGGGGGGAACTCAAACATATTTTGTTGGAAAAAAGTGAAATCCCCCATTGTCCCCAGCATAAATAGTGACCATACCCTAAAGTGACTTGATTGAAGATATAACATGCAAAACAATAGTAATTAGTACATATAACACTACACCGCTACATCAATAAAAAAGAACTCTATAATAATAATTATTATTATTACCTATAAATCAAATACTTGATTAAAACACTAGTACCAATTTAATATAAAACTATGTTGTACTGATAATATTAATAACATGACATCCAAGATATTTGATAAAATAATTTGATTTTAAAGTGCGACATGTTCAATTCCACATTGGTATAATTTAGACCAAAGACAGTAGGCAAAACTAGTCTACTAGGGCACACTGTTAACCCCATGAGAACTACCTGCCGATTAGCCAAAAAGAAGTTTTCATTATCAATTAGCCCAATCAGCAACATTGTTAGAATAATTTCACCATGCAAAAAAATTGGGGTGAATTATTTGCAAAGCTCCATTCTGATTGGTGATTAAAGTGAAAATATCTTGTAATTGACCAAACAGAGGCAATGTTAGATCGGCAGGTAGTTCTCAGGGGGTTAAGCTTAGTCCTATTGTGCATTTGGTACCCCGATAGGTAGCGAGGTCTAACACTTCGACTCATAATCGTGAGGTTGCTCGAGGTAGTAGGTTCGAAACCCGGTGGAGGCAACGTGTTTAGCACTTTGGCAAGGCTCAACACCCCTATTGCCTCACCCCACCCAGATGTACAAATGGGTACCAGCTTTATTCAATGCCAGTAAGGTAACAGACTCGCTGTGGAGGAGATATACTCTCTAAATGTAAAGGAGTGAAAAACTCACTCCCCAAAAGAATGATTCACTTATAAGACCACTCAAAGAAGAGTGAAGTGTGTTTTTTAACTTTAAAACCACTCTAAAAAGAGTGAAAACCACTCTAAAAGAGTAAATTTTTACTCTTTCAAGGAGTTAAATGAAGGACTAAAAACATGCTGTTCTGAAACATGCTGTTCTTCATTTAACTCCTTGAACGAGTTGAAATTCACTCTTTTAGAGTGGTTTTCACTATTTTTTGGTTTTAAAGTTATAAAACAAATTTGATGTTTAACATGATTTTCTTAACAGCTTAAATCTGTTAAAGGCATTAATTTTGTCGCCCAGTAGCAAATTCCACAATATGATAAGGAGACTGCTGGCTTGCCAAGACAATGGAAGAGCAATCTTCTATCTGGACATACCAGGTATCTTGGGCTATTCCAGTTGAAATCCATACACCCCTATGGAAGACATCACATTAATCTCCTGTACAGGGGGTGTAGATTTCAAATGGGGTTACCTGAATGAACGACTCCATTTGAAATCTACACCCCCTGTGTGGAAGATTAAGGTCATGTCTTCTACAGGGGGTGCATGGACTTCAACTGGAATAGGCCATTGCACAGAGAGAAAGAAACAACTTTTGTCTTTGATAAAATTATATAACTATTATACATACTGACTACAACAGAAAATTACATGCTTTACATGCTGAAGCAACCCATCACCACAACAAGTCATTAAGTGAATTAATTTTTTAAAAAGCAATGATACAAATCTAGTAATGTACATGATTCAACAAGATTCACATGTGACATGATCAAGGGGAATGAGTCACATGTCGACCCTGGCCGAAAATGAGTTTCACATATGTTTCTAAAGAGGACATTTAGAGCTTTCTGAAACTGAAAACCCCATGTTGATACGAATTTTCTTTGTGAAGTTACGTCAATTTATCAATCACTGAAAACAATATAAAATAAAAGAATTTTAACACTTTCTTTGCCAATATCTCAAAATCAATATTAGTGACATCCGACTCATTTCCCTTGATCGTGTTGCATATTCGTATTAAAAAAAAACAAATTTGGCAAGATTATGATCCAAAATTACTAATTTTATCGGGTCTATCACATAGTGACGAATAGTGATCTTTGGTTATCTTCCTGAAATTTGAACGGTATATTTTGAATAGAAGGCTTTTCAAATTACAAAATCCTAAAGCCCAATATGACCTAATTAATAATTAGTTCATTAATTTGGCCTATAGTGCAATTTTTTTTTCAAGTTTGTTCACTATATATCACTATGTTATACACTCAACGATGATGACGAATTGGGTATACAAATCAAAATAATCAATTACACATTTTGATTGAGATGTTTATATTTGGTCTTCACCTACACCACATTTCGCCATAATGCATTCTAGAAACGCTTGCTGTTAGAATAAGAAAAATTTTAATGCTAAATTATTGCACATTCTAGGGAAGCGTGGTTACCGCTTTTGAAATAACCGAGTGAGAGGGTTTTCAAGAAAATATTTTTCCTGTCAAAACTGAAGCATCCTCTGTATAAAAGAAAATATGAATATTAACTGCACATCATATATAACGATTCGTGATACCCAATTGTGGCACATTTGAGGTCGTTTATGAGGCAGAGAATTTTATTTCAATTTTATATACGCCAAAATATTTTTTAATTGAGCAAGAATAAGGATAGGAAAAACGTTGAAAATTCTATGTATAAATATCATTAGACCCGGCAAAAGATTACTGTTTCGTTTTTATGGTAATCTAATCTTTTATTTCCTGAAGAAACATTTGGGGTCTAAAATGGATTTTTTATGTAATTGATAAAAACATTGAACGTGTATACAAGAAAAATGGTAGGTTCCTCTATAGTATTTTACTGACCAAAATATGGTACGTTTTCTGCTTTTGCTTGTCACGTGGTAGGCCTATATTGAAGTTGCGATTATATCTTCAAATAAGTTTCATAATAGATTCCATCAAGACGAGTGGTCGAGTGGTCTAAGGCGCTAGGCTCATAGAGCATATCCAAAGCGGCGTGGTGCGCCGTGAGTTCAAACCCTGCCTCTGCCAAACTTTAAAAGAAGTAAAATTAAAATTTAACTTTTTAAAAATTTCATATTGGGGAAATGTGACTGGGAGAATTTATGTATGGCGTGGAGTGGTGTGGTCTTCACCTTTTAAAAGTAAAAATCGAGAGGTCAGAACCAGAAAACCGGAACTCACTATGACCAGCTCTCACTAAATGAGCATAAAGTTGGCTCCTTGCTTTGGTCTTCAAAAATCAATATTTTCTTCACAATATCTTTTGTTTTCTATTGAATTTAGTCATGATTAATGGACTGTATCTTCTATTGTGCCCTGGCGACTTTATGCTCATTTTGTGGGAACAGGTGATTGTGAGTTGAAGCTTTCTGACTCTCAATCATTGAAATGTAGAAGATGATGTCCTTGCTACACAACAACTACCATGTTCAGTGGCAATTTAAAATCTTAATACTTGCAACAATAGGTGCATCTAACAATTGTTTATTTCCAAATTATTTTCCCCATCTTTAGGATAGAGGTCAGGAGCGCACAGGAGCTACTGAGCCAAGAGGGGCAAAATTTCGAAAGTTGTTTCGCTAACTCGCTATTAAAATGACTTTACATGGACAAATGCCCTTGAAACATGAAAATTAGTAATTTGAACACTAAAATGGGTCATAATTAGGAAAATTGTGGGCTATACAATGGGGCCAAAAGAAGATGTACTAACAACTTCTGGTCAATTTTGTTCAGGTATTTTGAGCCAAAATGGGCAACCCCTCCCCTCCTTGTTGGCACGCCTCTGATGAATAGTGATTGCTCCATGGAGGGCAGCATTAAATATTTTCAAGGCCTAATACTGCAACCCAACACAGCCTATTAATAGGTTTCTATTGTACCAACTAACAATGTGGGCTTTACTTTCCTATATACCATATATTCTCAAATTAACATCCCCCTTTAATATACACCCCATCTTTTTCAAACCCCCTTTAATATACACCCCATCTTTTCAAAGGAAAAGTTAGCGAAATGCAGGAATTGCCATGTCATAGCAGGTAGGCAGGGTTAATAAGCTTTAAATGGGCATGTCATGATTGCATGGACAAAACCTATTCCAACTTAATTTCCATGCAATTCATCTCTGTATTATAGAAGAATGTTCATATATTATTAACTAAATAACTCACATTCTTGTATAAAAATGTAATTACATATCTAGATCTAATGGTGCTGCCATGATGTATTTCGCCAGTTTCGCCTGAAGTTTTTTTCATTGAAAATTCACTTCTAATAAATGTCCCCCTTTCAAAAAATGTTATGCCGCGGGGGCATTTATTAGAGAATATACAGTAATTAGAGAGATTCTGATTTCCAAACGCACGTATCGAACATACATGGAATCATAGATGATGGAATCTATTCAAAATCACTCTCCTGTGACGGGATTTTGAATGTTTGATGCTACGTTTGGGAATTGCAATCTCTGTATTATATTGCAACGTTACTTTGGTATTATAAATAATGCATCCAATTTGGGCATTTGGTTAGCTGTACATACAAGATATTACAATTGAGTTTCAAATGGGGTAAATAAATAATAATAAATTTCGGATTTATATAGCGCCTTTTTCCAGGTAGATCTTGAAGGATTCAAAGCGCTGTAATTTCGCTGCCATGGTGAATCATCACAATCAGATCGCATCATCTAGGCCAGTTGCAGCCGAACCTCAGGCGCAGACCTATCCGCACTTAGATTGTAACATCCACCAATTATCTGTGCAGCTCCCCAAATTCCATTGGGTGAAGGAAGTTTTGATAACCAAACAACTAATCACCGATTTTTTGAAAGCAGGAGGAAACCGGAGATCCCGGAGAAAACCTGCGAGAGCGAGCATGGAATCGGGATAAACCAAGTGCACATGAGTCCTTGGGCGCGCCGGGCTTGAACCCGGGACCTCAGTGGTGCAAAGCGAGGGAACTACCGCTGCGCTAACTCGCCCTCCCGGTAACCTGAATGGGTAATTCCATTTGATGTCTACACCCCCTATGTGGAAGATAAGGTCATGTCTTATCTTAACCAAACAGGGGGTGTTTGGATTTCAAATGGGATAACCCATTATATCACACTTGACTCTGTTCTTTAATCACATAATAAATCATTTCACTTGACTTATTTCCTTACATTTAACTCAAAATTCAATTTTCCTTGATCATATCACAACATTCTTAAACATTTTAAATATAAAACCCAAGGTAAAAAACAGTATCACAAATGAAAATATCTAAGCACCAAAAATATACAAGATGAGTTGTAACACTATGGACCACAATGGCCTCATCCCAATGGCATAGTTCAATAACCTCAATTAAACAATCATAGTGCAAAATATGACCTCAAGTTCTAGAGTTTGAGTTTTTGTACTCAAAATTTCTAAGGTCTTTTAACGAATGTACAAATGTATAAGAACTGTGCCCTGATAGATGAACATGTTGTGGATCCTAGTGTAATATGCGCTTATTAGCAGCACTGGCATAGCCGACAAGGAAGGCCTCTGCATACTTTACAGATTTTCACTGACCAGTGAAGCCCAAGACACACCTTATTATGTAAACCATCAAACAACATTCAGGAACGCAGCTCAATATAGGCACAATCTCCTAGTCTACCTAACTGATTTACATTTGCAATTTATGTACCATTATTGTCTGTTTCCCCCATCCAGGAAAGCAGGCTATACCAATGCTGGTAATGAAAGGTACTACAATTATAACTAAGCATTATTGCTTAATCTTCTCTCAGACTCAGGTAATCATGATGGTGGTGGGGGTGTTCTTTAGTGGAAATGCGGGTGGCATAGGGACACTCATCTCAGCAAACTGGTTTAAGAATGATGGGGTGCTTTTTTTCCAAATCTGGCAAAAGTACTTTATTTCATTACTCTGGGCAAAGTTTGCAATACTACAAGTTTGACAAATATAGCTTCACTTTGACCAGAAATCATTTCCAAGTTCAGAATACTGGTATACTGTTGGATCCATTTTCGTCAAATTTGGTTTATTTTCAGGGTCAATTTAATTTGCAGAATCCCAAATGCATATCCCCCAATCCAAAATGAAAAGACCTCTCCCATGGGCCAACATGATTCAAGTCCAAGGTATAATTATACCGCTACAATATTAGCCTTTTGTAACTTTTGTAATAACATGTAAAAATGTAAACATCATGCAATTTCATATTATAAAGACAGTGTGTAATTTTGGTATGAGAATGAATTATCAAGTGTATTATCCTTCAATTTCAACAAATTCATATATAAACAAGTACTACCACTACTTTGAATTTCGTTGTTATCAGTTTACAAGTAATTATACATCACATTCTCAGTTTATAAAAATAATTATGTATTCAACTTTCCTGAAAACTCAGCCTGCAATGATTTAAGCATCTACTACACTATTCCATTTAAAGTTCACATTCCCCCTGTGGAAGATTTTGGAAATATCAACTGCAGGGGGAGTACAAATTTTAAATGGAATTAACACATTAGGCAACTCGATTTAAAATTCACCCTCACTATGTGAAAGATTCAGGTAATCTTTCTTAGAGGGTGTATAAAACTAAAATGGAACTCCCTAATGCATTCATTAAATTTAAAATTCATACTCCCCCTGTGGAAGATATTTCTAACATCTTTCAAAGGGGGAGTGTGGATTTTATATGGAATTGCCCTGTACTACATATTTTCCACAACTCTTATCTAAAAATGGAACTGCCCAATGCATTAATTCCACTTGAAATTCATACTCCCACTGTGGAAGATGTTTCTTGTTTCTAACATCTTGAGTGTGGATTTTAAATGAAATTGTCCATTGCTACAAATTGTCCACAACTCTAATCTAAATATTCTTTTATATCGCCACAGTCTGTGAGTAAAACTATGTAAGAAAAGGCACAATTATGAGACTACACAATCATGTGAAGAGTAACGCAACTGGCATCTTTCCTACTGGGCTATTCCAGTTGAAATCCATACACCCCCTATGGAAGACATCGCATCTCTCACACAGGGTGGTGTAGATTTCAAATGGAGTCACCAATTTAGGTTACCTCATTTGAAATCTACACTCCCTATGTGAAAGGTTTAGATCATGTTTTCCATAGGGGGTGTATGGATTTCAACTGGAATAGCCCATTTTTGTGTCTTTGTGTTAAGAGTTCAGATATAGAATGCGATACCTGCTATTGCTGCCGTGTTACATTTACCTCTATTGTTACTAATGGTATTATATTCTTATATAATTGAATGTACATGTTTCTTTTTTAAATTGGCACAACTGTTAATACTGTACTCATCCCGATGAGTACCTCCAAATTAGTGATTATATAGGTATTGCTTTATGTAAAATATATACATAAGGCAGCCTTTTTTTTTAAATTAAAACAAAATGTTAATACTGTATTCATGCATCAAATATCAGCATTCTTTTTAAATATATTGTAAGCACCTATTTTATGACCAAATTATCAATAATAATATTACGCTGGGCACATTATGTTTATGCAAATTATAGTAAATGGACCATTCAAGACACTTGCAGGACTCCTCAAACCTACCTCTTCAAAAGAAATAACTGAGATCTACTTGCCACATAAAAGCAAGAATTTACAATTAGCACCTACAATAATAGGGACAAATATACATGTAGAGATTGGTTGCAAAACCCCTTACATCCACTTGAGCAATTTTGAAAACACATCAAAAAACATTTAAAAAAAACATTTAAAAAAATCACTGATATAAGGGGTTTGCAACAAAAGCAGTTTTCAGCGGGATGCTCATCCTACCCAAGCATCCTGCCAAAAACTGCTTTTGTTGCAAACTCCAATATATCAGTGCTTTTTTTGCTGATTTTTTGATGTTTTCTCAAAAATTGCTCAAATGAATGTAGGGGTTTTTGAAACAAAGCTCTTCATAAATAGAGAAGGCACGGATAGAATTGAATTTAAGGTATCTCCTACTTCAAGAACATTCTTCAGAAAATTGAGAGAATCATGGCTTGAATCTGTCTGGTTCTAGTATCTCAAGCAGCACTCCTAGAATTGCACTATATTCATCTGCAATTGGGCTGTTCCATTTAAAGTCAACACTACCCCTGTGGAAGATTTAGCTAAAGTCATCCACAGAGGGAGTACGAGTTTTAAATTGAATAGACAATTCCAGTTTTGGAAGATATAGGTAAAGCCATAATACAGATGGGGTATGTGTTTCAAAATGATTAACCCTGACCAATTACATTTGAAAAGCATACTCCCCCTTTGGGAGATATTTCCAAAATCTTCCACAGGGGTAGTGTGGATTTTAAATGGAATAGCCCATTGCACTTCTTATGCATCAGAGCAATGAACTTGACCCCAACTGCAGATGCCACAACAATGGCTTCAATGGTATTATAGGGCAGACAGGAGCATGTTGACTCTGTGGTTAAGTGATCCAATAGCAGCGGACTTGGGGACTGTATGTCTACACTTTAATTTAGAATTTGACCTAGATTCACTTGTATAAAAATGTCAGTTAGACACAGCATCAAAGATATTTGATTATCGCATCAAACGAATAACGTTTTTACTTTGTATTTATTACCAAAGATATTGCACAAACCAATACTGCATTCTATAATTTTAGAAATGCTACATACCTTTTTCATCTTTCTTTCAAGACCACATGGATGTATGTCCATATATTGAAGAATATGTATTTTTAAACTGTACATACATTATTATCATTATTAAGTCAAATAGAGAAACCTTTACCTTACCAATTTCTCACCCAGTGATAACCAATGAAGTAAATGATGAGGTTTTTGTGCTGCAACAGTGGTTGAATATGTTTCTTAATGCCAAATATTATAAATGCCCTAAACTATGTCCTTTGAAGATCACAAGGGTGTCCATACTGAGGAACATGTATTGTTAAACAAAATACTCAAAATCATCATTTATAGTTTATTGTAGTGCCAATGAATGAACTATAGCCTATATTAAAAATTATATTCTGATCAGCTCGTAATTGGCGGGAAAAGTAGATCCATGTTGAAAGTGATATAGTTGGCCTGCTTGGTCTAAATTGTGCATGTTAAATAAAGTAGATAAAGTATAAGACTTGATTTGTGATGCTTCTGGCGAGATGTCACAAAACAATTCTCAATATATATATATATTGATGCTGAGGTTTCTGCACCATTACACTGGTGAATATGTTTATCTAATGCCATACCGTAAAGATTCTCCTAATGGCGTACTTGGGCTCCTTTGCCTTGGGGTAAATTTCATGGTGAAATAGAGAGCTCACTCCTCTGAAATCCCAACAAGAATTAAGGTTATGTGCCCTTATTTGCTGGTGGAAATTTTACGGGAGGACACTGTTTTTCCTAAAATTCCATTTATGTCAAGTGAGCCCATAGCACCACCTTTCAAGATCACTGGTGTTAATATTGAGGAATAACTATATTTAAACAGAACATACATTATCATTACCATTGTAATAAATTTCATATGAATGAATACAGCGGAATGTGATCGTATTGCAAGACACAATGTGGGGGGGTGGTGAAAATATTGATCCAACCAATCAAAAGACGTCGGCAATACCAGCCGATCAGAGTGACTTTGGATTCACTTTCTCCGCCATGTACGCGGTCGTATATGCGCGCATTGATCACGCAGCGTATGTGGTCGTTCATCACACTATGTTCATTCAAATGAAATTTTTACTCTAGGTGAGGTTTCTGCACCATAATAATAATGGCTGATATGTTACTTAAAGCCATATTTTAGAAATGCCCTAAACTTTGGTGTCCATATATGGACTCCATATATTTTGAGAAGTATTTTTGGTAAGTGTTTTTTGGTGTGTAATTTGGTTCTGCATAATTCACCAATTTCTATTCAGTGGAGGTCAGTTAACATATACGTCATTGGGCAGGAAAAACCTGTGTGTTTGTGGCCCCTGAACTTGTTTAAAACAAAACTGCCAACCAGTTACATAGGTTTTGCTTTAAAAGCATGTTCAGGGGACATATGAGGTTTTTCCAATGACGTAGAAAAACATAGATCGCTGAGCTCGAGCTGGTACGTTGCCGTTTCATTGACAATCACACACTGAATAAGCCATTATGAAATGAAGGGACCTAACAAAATCAGCATCAAATTCAACTAAAATGGAAACAGAATTTACTCTAGCATGTATGGATTAATAAAATTAAATAAATTACTTGTTTTAGCATATTCAACTTTACTGTGTACCATTTTTTTATCAAAAAATTGCTGAATAATAAAGGCAAGCACCCTCCTAAATCTAGTTCATTCGCCCGTTGCCATGCGGCGCTACAGGAACGGCGACTGAAGGCGAAATTTCGTAAAGTGGTAGAGTTGTTTAGCGTGGCAACACTGATGAAATACCAGATTCTGGCGTGTTTGCCTTTATAATTCAGCAATTTTTTGATAAAGACAATGGTATACTGTGAAATTTAATGCGTTTTAATACATGATTTGTTCAACTTTGTGATCTATACAGCACCCAAACCGGGACCCAAACCTACTTCACAGATTCGGCGAGCAGGGCACTCTATCCTTTCTACCTCATTAGGTTTTTCCTGCCCAAAATACATGCTCCATATGGAGCAGGAAGAAGTTACAGTGGGCTATTGCAGTTGAAATCCATACACCCCCTATGAAAGACATGACCTTAATCTCCCACACAGGGGATCTAGATTTCAAATGGAGTCACCCATTCAGGTATTCATTCCAGTTGAAATCCATACACCCCCTATGAAAAACATGACCTTAATCTTCCACACAGGGAGTGTAAATTTCAAATGGAATTTTACACCTGAATGGGTGACTCCATTTGAAATCTATACCCCCTGTGTGAGAGATTAAGGTCAAGTCTTCCACAGTGCGTGTATGGATTTCAACTGGAATAGTCTAGTTTATGGAAAAATAGAGTGGTAACAGTATATGGAAAAATAGAGTCTACATGATAAAACAAGGTTTCTGTTAGTAGAGATGTCAAATTCAGTACATTGCACACTAAAAAAAATAGGGACGGCGATCCCAGATAGGTCGTCCGAAGATATGGGTAGTGAACAAAAAGCCTACATAATTGTTGACTGACACACTGACGCTGACCCTACTTGTGATGCCATAAGGTCTTTTCCTTCGGACGACCTAAAAACGGTTTTCCGTTCACCAACTCATCATCTACTTTGTCTTTTTCCTCTCGTTGTAATCACCGCCAGCTTTGACGCCATTTTCTTTACCAGCTGTTGAAGCGACGCCATTGGAGCTCTTGTCAGCCTTGGCTACTTGACTCTTGGGCAGTCTCTTCCCACGGATGTATGCGTGGATGTAGAAATTCATGAAGAGTGAGAAGATGGTGATGCCGTACACGATGAGCGCCCACTGCATCCACAGTGGGAATTTGCAGTTGACGTACAGAGACTGGGCGGCGTGGAATAGACCGATGGCAAATTGGGCCTACAATATAAGCAAGAAATTGATGCATTTAAATAAAGCACAAATGATCAACTGAACAATACAATGCCTGGGCTTTGCAACTTAAAAAGTACCCAAAATACATTTTATACGCTTTCACAAATTAATATTTAAATCTCATTATAAATCATTTTGGAAAATATTTGAAACTGATTAATATCAACCAGTAGCGTTTTTGAAGTTTGTTTGGCTTATAATAGGCGAAAAAAATGAGACTCGTAACATTGTGAATTGATATAAATGGCATGCACTTATGCTAGTTGTATATTGCATAATATGCGACTGGCGCATGCTTATGTGAATTGGGACTTAATTGATGTGTGTGGACGCAGCGTGGTAACAAAAATTGAACAATCTTCGCCAATTATAAGCCAAACAAACTTTAGTCCCTTCACATAAAATTCAGATTTCAGCATATGGACTATTCCCAACTAATTCCCCATAACCGACTAGTCCAGCTGGCTAAATCTGACCAATTATGTTGTGTCTTCCATATACATGCTAGTTTTGTTGCTATCTGCAAACTCAAGATGAACAATTGGTGCTATTTGTGACATAAGCTCAATTCAAGCATTTTTGACCCAAAAAGTGTCCTAACTAATTACATTAGGTTTTATGATAAAAATGTAAATTTGGCTACCTCTACACTACCTCTGAGGAAGATTTTGGAAATATCTTCCACAGGGTGAATATGTATTTCAAATGGAATGAACACATTAGGCAGCTCCATTAGAATATGTTGTATTAGGTTAGAATTAGAATTAGAATTTCATACACTCTCTGATGAGAAATATTCAATCTAATCTTCCATAGATGGAGGTGAGTTTCAAATAGAGTTGGTTAATGTGCTAATCGCATTCACACTCCCCCTATGGAAGATATTTCCAAAATCTTCCACAGGGGGAGTGTGGTCTATAAATGGATTAGCCCATTTCAGCCATCAGTAATGCTGGTTTCATACTTTCCTGCCACTTGGATGACGATTTTGCTTCACTGCTCAGTTGCACCAGAAATACAAGCGACAAGCCAATATATCAATTGCTTCGCCCAAAGTGCAAGATCACACTAGGAGTTGATTTCAAGTCAACTCAGAAGCGGTGCTGGTCTGATGTATGAAAACAGAATACAATTTTTGGCCAATAAGCACAAAGCGGTGCTGAGCGGCAACATTGGCTTTCAGAGTCATGATGCTGCTGTTCAGCGGTGTGCCGCTCTACTTGCAGAAAAGTACAAGCGACATGATGAAGCGTCACACCGCTCAGTGGCAAGCACCAGAAAATAGGAAACCAGCATAACACTGGTCTCCAAGTAGTCTGTGTTACAGACTGTGTACCTATATTACCCATAGGAAAAGAAACTACTGGGAACTAGTACACATTCTTGGAAACCATACTCGCCGCGCCATGCCATGTACTCACCACTCTCTGTTGCGCCGCAACCCTCCCTTGATCGCGAGTAGTCTTTGTCAAAGACTAGTCTCCAAGCGGTGCAGAATTAATTTGCAATAGCCTAACATATAATCTTTCGGTACAATTACCGAATGGGGTGCAACTTGCTAGACTTGAGCCCAGCCCTCATTTTCTGGAGTTTAGGGTTGGGGTAGGGCAGTCTTGTAATAAGACTAGTAGAGTTGCACCCTATTCAGCAATCGCCCCAATTTTTCATATGAAATGTTACATGTATTCGCCCTTTGCACGGATCCGCCATCTTGCTACCACAACAAGGTTCTCCCAGCAAATGCATGCGCAAAATGTGCATTTGCGTTTCTTTCGCTTTCCTAGCAACACGCCAGAAGGGTTTTGCAACACGTACGCGGTAATCAAAACATGCGTTTATCAGGCGTACGCACACACAGCACACACTTTGCGGGTAGAACCTTGTTTTGAGATGACTGTGCGATCAGCAAATGAAGAGCTTATTTCCAAACCGTGTTAAGTCCACAACACCATATGTCTCATTTCCTTGTGAGATACAATCACAATTACTTTGACAAGTTTGACATTATACTAAAATGCAGAAAACCTTTTACGAGCGCGACTACCGTGATGTTGCAAATTCGGCGCTAACAACGCGTACGGTGCACAGTTCATTCATAAATTTCCACTCGGCAACAACAGATCGCCTCAGCAGCCAATCAGAGACAAGTGCGTGCAACGCAGTAAATACGCGATGTATCCTTACAATACGCGCTCGTCTAAGGTTTTCTGCATTTTAGTATAGCAATAATACATTGTATCATCAACAAACTATTATTTACCATAACAATGCTGCATAACAATATGCAGACTATTGTTCTCATTTGCGAAACAAAGGCCTCACACAGTATTGTCACTGTGCATCCATCCACTGTTTGCTTTGTAATGGTGCATCCAACTGAAATTATAATACCTACTGTAGCACCACAACACATTGCAATATCGCACAAGAAAATCAGAAACACAGGATAGTGGACTTAACACGGTTTGGAAATAAGCTCTTCAAATACAAGTCATATTACTTACAAATTGGAGTTGTGTTAGATATCTTTTCCACCATAGATACTTATAGAACCTTGGTCCTGCTGCTGATAGTGTGTAGTACCCATACATGACAAAATGGATGAAGGAATTCAATGTAGCACCAAACCAAGCTGTTATCATGGAAGAAAAAAGAGAACAATTAAATATGTCATACTTCTTTGCAAAGTGCATCTTAATCCTGAATACACACTTCCAAACCAAATAAAACAAACCAAACAAATTACCAAATTCATTCCAATAAGCGCCCAGGGTCGCTAAACAAAGTCATTTTGGGTGGGCACTTACTTTTTACATCCAGGTCTAATTTTTTTGTAAGGGGCGTTTATTAGAGACAAATTTATGTATGTTATAAAAGGGTCCTGAGACATTGTAGTAGCTTTTCTGATGCAGAAAATGTATGGCAAGGACTTCTAATCTCCCAGCTATTTTACTGTATCAAGGTCTATCCATCACTTCAACATTAATGGTACCCTTTAGCAACTTAACAATACCCTGGGTGGGCGCATATTGGGGCATGGGTGCTTATTGGAATGAATACGGTATTTCTTATTCAGTATACAAGTTTTACTCATGGTATGGGTGCAGCCACAAACGTAAACTACCACAAAAATACTGGGTAGGCAGCTGTATTTTTCACAGCATCGAAGCCCGTAGCTTGCTAAAATAGATTGTCTAAATTGTAGATATTTTTATAGACCCTTCACTCTCTATGAATTGATCAATGCAATTTTTGCCAAAGCTCACCACCATTTGCAAGATGTTGTGAACTACCAAATCGCAACTGTTGACAATAGTTGCTAACCTTAAAAGTAATGATTTTAAAAGCACTCGTATTCGGCACATTTTTCGATAAGTACTCATGAGCAATATATTGGTTTATTAATTAGCAAGACTTTAGACCAATGCTTCTTAATTCCAGTAATTAGTAGTTCTGCTTGGGCCAAATAATACAAAAACAATTCATGCTTTTGCCAAAGTTTAGATTATAAATTCACTGATAACAAAACAATGTCATTTTTGAAGGGAAACTAATATGCCCTCCGTCATTTCCGAAATTGTATCAAACAAATGTTGTCACCACAATTCACATTTATGCTAGGTTACACAAAACTACTTTCTAGTTTGTTTGTACATTATTTCTGCTTTGAACATTAATAATAAACCATGAACAGGGAGTCTGAAAAGGTAGTGAACCTTTTGTTTGTGCCGCTACAATGTTTAGACAAGGGAATTTTCCACAACTTGTGATTTACAGTAAAGGGGATTCAGTGGTGTAGCATGAGTCATCCAATGGGAGGAGTACCAACCATGATTGTGGGGCTACCGGGTCTGATGGGGGTGGGGGGGGGGGCACAAGCCATTTTTCAGCAAATTTTCTTATGGGATTTAGATGAGTTGACTTCTGACGTTATTGCCTGACAGTATGCATCATCACAATTTCCTTTGTTTTTTGCCTGGCAGTATGCATGTGCATCGTATTTTGTTCAGGGCCTGTGCTTTTAAACCTCCCGCCACATCACAATAAGGCTATTAAACAGTGTTGTGGTTACATGCTCTTCGCTGAAGCATATCGATATACCGGTCCCTTGCCTTTGTTGATAAACATTGAGGTCAACTCATCTATACATTTTCAAATCCCCCTCCCCTTGTGCCCTAGATGAGGCTACGCCACAGACGAGAGCACTCCATGAATTCTGTCAGGTTTTGTGTAGAAATTGCTCAAAAAATAATTATAGCTTCCTTCTCTTTGATATTTACTCCTGCTCCAGGTTGTAACAGAACTTAAGGTTATACAGGATTTTGAACTTTTGTGTAGGCAAATTGGCTGCACGTAGCCACCTAAAATATTTTGTTTTTCAAAAAATAAACATGGCAGGCCTAAAAATCATACTTCATCTTAAAGTTGACACTCTAATGATTATTATTGTAATTATACTTTTAACGTCATAGCTCATACACAAATGTACTTTGTAAGTGTTTCAATTTGTGTTCAATTTCATGAGCATGAGGTTTTTTGGGAAAGAGGCCAGGAAAATATGGGGAGAGGGTCCGATTTCATTGCGATTTCAAGCATATGTGTTACAAACAAACCAATGAAATAATGTACCTATTTATTCTTTCGATAGGTCCTCCTGATTTAAAACAGTAAGCTTACATGTTCACAGAATGTCAATGAAAATGATGGGGTAAATGTAGTCTTTTTTGCAACAACAATATTAATTTAGTGTGCCAATATATTGACACAATTATTCCCTACATTATTTCTTTTGAAGTATCAGCTAACACATGCATATCAAAATTTTATGAATCAGCTACGGGAAACATTAAAAATAATTTATTTCATCTCAGCATATCAGGCCAAATGGTCCAAAATGGAGTTCTGAGATATCCACACATTTAGTTTCAAGTACTCACATTTTCTGCTATTTCACAGTATCAATTCACAATCCCATAATATTCCAGGTGGAGTGCTCCTGTATTACTACTGATAATCCTTACTGCATGGGAATTATCAATTGATTTTCACAAAACTTGCAGAAATTGACAAATTTCTGCCAAAACTTCCACACTATCTATTATCATGTTCAAACCATGTGCTAACTTGTTTACAATGCTAGTTAGTGTTGCCAGGGCCAAGGTGATAGTACTTATTTTATTGATTTTGTCTAGTATAGTGCTGGTTGAATACTCATGCTCCACTGTGCATATGCTTCAGTGATTTTAGCAATCAAATGAAAATGATAGGGTTGCCAGTTCATGCACTGGAATAATAATCACTATAAGGGGGCACATCACTATATAAATGTCCCATTGAAATACATGTGAAAATACAATAAAGTAACTAGGTGCATAATAATTATGAGTCCTGGGGAGGGTAGAATGGGGAGGGGGAGCAGTTTTTGGCAAACATTTACAGTGCATCTTTATAAGGCTTAGGAAACACTACAGAAACATTCAAATCTGCATCATAATATCTAGGCCATTTAAAGTTTCCACATTGGCAAAGTTAGGCTGGCCGAGAGCAGGGCCAGGGAGGATGACAGGAAATGTTGGCATACCTTTTAAAATCTAACCCACGGGCCCCATGTATATTTGGGATTCCCCTTCCAAAGAAAATGATAGCCCTCACACCTTCTCTTTCTTCCATGAGTTACACCAAATGCGGAAGGATTTAGTGTAGTGTCCCCTTAAAACAAGAACTGTCTTTAAAAAAAGAATTAGTGCTGTGGGATATCTAGAGCAAATATTGATACACAAAAATAATTTAAAAATACTTTGTTGATACAATTTTTTCAATATACATCTCTGAGATGTTTAATATATACATATACTTCATAAATAAAAATTAAAAAACAAAAGACAAGTTGAGTGGAATTTTCACCCTCCGTAACCTTAATCAAATCAAATTGTATGGCATCATATGGTGCCCAACAGTGGCGTACCATGGCCGCCCCAACCCGGGGGCTGAAGAAAATTCAATTTTGCCGCCCCTTACTCTACAGCCCGAAAAGGTTGACCCAATTTTTTTCTCGATCGTTTGGAAAAGTGAAGAGCAAAAAAAAAAGTTTCAGGCGCTAGCGCCTAAAAGCAGCACATTTTGATGTAGTACCATTTTTTCACAATTTTTTAGGCTTTATCAAATTTTGCCGCCCTTTTTTTATTTACTAATTCTTTTTGCCGCCCCTTCGTTTTTGCCGCCCTGTTTTTGCCGCCTTCTTCTTCCACCGCCCCTTCATTTTGGCCGCCCCCTGCTTTTACCCCGGGGTGCTGGCACCCACAAAGCCCCCCCCAAAAAAAATACGTGCATGCCCAATTTGTTTAGGCAAAAGGTAAATCCTGCCCTGTTTCTGTCTATGCTCAAAAGATTGAATGAATTACTCACATTGTCCACCAGCCACCCATTTCATTCCAATCCACCAGAGTGCAAACATAGAGGCATGGTGATAGACATGCAGAAAGGTCAACTGGCTGTTTTTCTTGTAAAATAAAGATGAGAGTGTCTAACATTTCAAAGCATTTGGAGAAGTAGAACCACCATAAAGCTTTGGCAATCTGTGAAATATTAAAACACACATTAAGATTATTAATATTGATACAAATTTATATTACTATTACTAATAATTCTGAATTAACTATTAATTTTTCTATTACTGATAAACAATAATATGTAATTAAGCAACAAAAAACCCAAACAAATTGCCATGAAGCTAGGGTTTGTCTGGAAGAGGCTAAATTTTGTCAAAAGCAGCCAACTTTGGCCAAAAAACAGCTGTAATTTCATACAGCTAAAAATATTTAAAATCCACAAAATGCAAAATCTGGGTTGGTTGGCCCGTAGAACAGTGTTTTTTTCTTCCCCTGATCGATTAAATTATTCTGCCGAAAGCAGTATGTATTCGAATTGGAACTTGAAACACGACTATTGGGCTAAATAATAGCGGATTGCCATGACAAATCATTCTGTCACTCAGGTTTGGGCTACGTTTTCCATGTTGCCACGAAGTTTTTACGGTACAAAGTGCTCAATGTGTCTGCATGTCGGGCTAATGAATTATGCATTAGAAAAAAAAATGGCAGGGACGGTCATAAATTCTTTATACGGGGTTGTAGTAAAATGTTTGCCTTGAAGAGTGATTTTAAATAATGTTTGACTTGATTCTGGACTTTGAAAAGAATATAAAGCTGTGAATGTGTAAAGTGTTTATTGTTTTAAAGAAGTTAATCTGAAATAAGGTATCTGTGAAGGATTTTAGAGATATTTAAATGGGCCTGCACCCCCCGTCTTACAAAAATGTCGAATTTTTTTGTGAACGGTACCTAAATAGTTCAGCCTGATACTGAATATTTAGGGAGATCAGGGCAAAGTGGAACACGGGCAAAGCGGAATCATCAGTCGGCTGCTGGAGCAGGTGACTACAATCTTTGGCTGCATCCTTTTTTGTACTTTGTGTACTTCACCCTCTATCTTTTTAACCAAATATCCCACAGAGTCGTGCGATATGTCAAACTTTTCCTCTGGTCATAAAGAACAAAAAGTCAGTGGTCACATCTCTGTAGGATCATTGGTTAATGAGATATAGTCACTTTTTTGTACTTTGTGTACTTACCCCTCTATCTTTTTAACCAAATATCCCACAGAGTCGTGCGATATGTCAAACTTTTCCTCTGGTCATAAAGAACGAAAAAGTCAGTGGTCACATCTCTGTAGGATCATTGGTTAATGAGATATAGTGACTTTTTGTACTTTGTGTACTTAACCCTTTATCTTTTTAACCAAATATCCCACAGAGTTGTGCGATATGTCAAACTTTTCCTCTGGTCATAAGGAACAAAAAAGTCAGTGGTCACATCTCTGTAGGATCATTGGTTAATGAGATATAGTCACTTTTTGTACTTTATGCACCAACCCCTCTATCTTTTTAACCAAATATCCCACAGAGTTGTGCGATATGTCAAACTTTTCCTCTGGTCATAAGGAACAAAAAAGTCAGTGGTCACATCTCTGTAGGATCATTGGTTAATGAGATATAGTCACTTTGTTGTACTTTGTGTACTTACCCCTCTATCTTTTTAACCAAATATCCCACAGAGTCGTGCGATATGTCAAACTTTTCCTCTGGTCATAAAGAACAAAAAAGTCAGTGGTCACGTCTCTGTAGGATCATTGGTTAATGAGATATAGTGACTTTTTGTACTTTGTGTACTTAACCCTCTATCTTTTTAACCAAATATCCCACAGAGTTGTGCGATATGTCAAACTTTTCCTCTGGTCATAAGGAGCAAAAAAGTCAGTGGTCACATCTCTGTAGGATCATTGGTTAATGAGATATAGTCACTTTTTTGTACTTTATGCACCAAACCCTCTATCTTTTTAACCAAATATCCCACAGAGTTGTGCGATATGTCAAACTTTTCCTCTGGTCATAAGGAACAAAAAGTCAGTGGTCACATCTCTGTTGGATCATTGGTTAATGAAATATAGTCACTTTTTTGTACTTTATGCACCAAACCCTCTATCTTTTTTACCCAAATATCCCACAGAGTCGCATGCGATATGTCAAACTTTTCCTCTGGTCATAAAGAACAAAAAAGTTAGTGGTCACATCTCTGTAGGATCATTGGTAAATGAGATATAGTCAATTTTTTGTACTTTGTGTACTTAACAATCTATCTTTTTAACCAAATATCCCACAGAGTCGTGCGATATGTCAAACTTTTCCTCGGGTCATAAAGAACAAAAAAGTCAGTGCTCACATCTCTGTAGGATCATTGGTTAATGAGATATAGCACTTTGTGCATTTAACCCTCTATCTTGTTAACCAAATATACCACAGAGTCGCAATGCGATATCTGATATGTCAAACTTTACCTCTAGTACGTGAAGACGGCCTGATTGGCGCGAGGTTCATATCGGTGCGTATGCACCAAATATGTATCTTGTAAACCTTAAGTTTTGCCTTGCCTTGCTTCGTAATCATGTTTGGGCTGGACAAAAAAAAAAGTTCCACTTTTCCCCAGTTTCCCCTCGGTATTTCGTCTTTAAGCTTACTGATATACAGGGATTGAATACGGGTGTCACGGCCCTGGTTAGTGTGCATTCAAATCAGAGATCCCTGTTCAAGGCCATCTTACTTAGCCGTCGGAAATGATTGCAAATTACACATTTGTAATCATTTTGACCACAAAATATGATGTGAAAACACAGGTAAGCAATGAGAACAAGTTCTCAAACATTGAAATTTGTAGCTTACTACAACCTGATGATGTACTCATCCCAGGCAAACCTTAGTTAACACATTTGCTAGTCAGCCAAATTCGCCGACAATGTCAATGCATATTTACATAGAAATTTAAAACAACTGGCAAGAAGGAAACCTACATAAATATGTTTTCTATACTTCACTTGACCCAAATATATGATTTTTATGGTGATAAGACAATCGCACATGGAATTTTAGAGGGATTTTGATAGCAAAAAAAAAAAAAAAAAGCTGCTATCATAATGAGACTAAGATCTAGAAACACCCCCGAAATGCCGTTATGGGGAATTTTGCTAGCTGAATCTTTTTGATGAAAGTCAATCTTTGACAAGATGTAACTTTGCTACGGAAAGTGCTATGAAAAAAAAGATTTTCAGTTTTGGCTTTGTTTACTCAAGAGCTTTAATTTGATATATAAAATGATGCAGTTTGATGGCAAATTTGAATTCACCTAGCATACCTACATATATACCATGTACATGTCAGATGTACGGTATATTGTATTGGCAAATATCCATAAAAGCGTTCATTATAAAATTATTTTGATAAATTGTCACATTTTATGCCATGTATTAATATCCTTAAAAGTAACCGGTGGATTTGCGAACAATTTGTCGACATAAATGACCTTCCCGGAGAAACGGTAGCCCATGTCAGATGTACGGTATATTGTATTGGCATATATCCATAAAAGCGTTCATTATAAAATTATTTTGATAAATTGTCACATTTTATGCCATGTATTAATATCCTTAAAAGTAACCGTGGATTTACGAACAATTTGTCGACATAAATGACCTTCCCGGAGAAACGGTAGCCCATGTCAGATGTACGGTATATTGTATTGGCAAATATCCATAAAAGCGTTCATTATAAAATTATGTTGATAAATTGTCACATTTTATGCCATGTATTAATATCCTTAAAAGTAACCGTGGATTTGCGAACAATTTGTCGACATAAATGACCTTCCCGGAGAAACGGTAGCCCATGTCAGATGTACGGTATATTGTATTGGCAAATATCCATAAAAGCGTTCATTATAAAATTATTTTGATAAATTGTCACATTTTATGCCATGTATTAATATCCTTAAAAGTAACCGGTGGATTTGCGAACAATTTGTCGACATAAATGACCTTCCCGGAGAAACGGTAGCCCATGTCAGATGTACGGTATATTGTATTGGCAAATATCCATAAAAGCGTTCATTATAAAATTATTTTGATAAATTGTCACATTTTATGCCATGTATTAATATCCTTAAAAGTAACCGGTGGTTTTGCGAACAATTTGTCGACATAAATGACCTTCCCGGAGAAACGGTAGCCCAAAATGGGTTACATTGCATAATATGCAGACGAATGGTCAAATTAATAGAAAAATACCTGTGATAAATTTATCTGTACACATTGTCGCACTCTGAGTGACGTATAGTATATTTGCAACCCTGTGAACAATTTGTCGACATAATGATGTTCGCGGAGAAACGGTGGCCCAAAATGCGTTATTTTTGGTTATATGCAGACGAATGGCCAAATTAATAGAAATATACCTGTGATAAATTTATCTGTACAAATTGTCGCATTACGAGTGACATATGGTATATTTGCAACCCTACTGTGGATTTGTGAACAATTTGTCGACATAAATGACCTTCGCGGAAAAACGGTAGCCCAAAATGGGTTATATTTGGTAATATGCAGACGAATAGTCAAATTAATAGAAAAATACCTGTGATAAATTTATCTGTACAAATTGTCGCACTCCGAGTGACATATGGTATATTTGCAACCCTACTGTGGATTTGCAATTTGCAAACAATTTGTCGACATAAATGACGCTTGGGATAAATTATTAGAAAAATAGGGTTTTTTTTGCCTAGTCCTTTTTAGTACTTTTTTTGGTCCTGGTGACAACCCTGCAAGTACGATATTTCACATTGAAATTGTTTTGTTTAGAAAGGTGATTATTTAATTTTTAAAAAGAGGGGTCAACCATGTCTGTAGGAAAATAATTAGCAAAGCTATGGGCAAATGTATTTTGCCAAATTCTGTGACCATCATTGACGGTACCTTACAATGAATTACTGTACAAAAAAGCAAGTACCCATTATGCAACATTTTTCAGCACAGCAATCAATTTTACAGAAAAGAGATTTTATTTGAAAAAATCATATCACTGTATGATAACATCTGTATCAAGGTGTACCAATTGACACTTTTTGACTTTTAACCTGAAGTTTCTGGTGTCCAAATTTCAATTTTATTTGTATTTCCTACACAGTTATTAAGCTATTTCTGTGGTCACAAGTTGAAGGAGGCCCTCTATTATCTATACGCATCCATGGCACATGATACGTGATTATACCCTAGTTTCCTTGTGTGTAGCCTTCTTCACTCTGTACGAAGGCTACAGCATCAATATATTGAAAAATGCAGGGTACATCGATCATGTCAGTAAATATTTTGTTTTGGGACTGATTATTCGGACTACCACCCGGCATGCAGGTATTCCTGCATTAAATACATCAGAATTATTACCATTGCAAGATGGCTTAAAGCTAGCATTTCAAGTATCTCTTATAAGCTAATAACAAATGGTGCCTGCTGGAATCTCTTGAGGCATTGTCTTTTTTAAAGACATTTCTTGTTTGATTTATTTGAGGAGTGAAATTATCTTATTAAAACAAAGTGTGTGTAATACTTTTTACATTTAATTCACTGGTTTATTAGTATTTTCTTAAAAGATGCATTTATTTATATGTCTTTTGCATTTATTTATATAAACTTATTCATTTATCCTATACGTTTTCTCATTATGCAATGAAAATATAAACATGTTCTATGGGCGGGCTGACCTATAAAATAGGGCTAAAATTACCCAAAAATATCACCAAAATCTGACAAATCTGAAAAAAAAATCTGAAAATTTTTGCAAACATATTTTCTGGAAATGTCAGCCAAAATAAATCCAATTTTGGCCCCAAAATGGCCGATGTTACATGATTTTAGCTGAATTAAAAAAAATCTCCAAAAGGCAAATTCTGGCTCAGTCGGGCTATTAGAACAGGGTTTTCCCCATTTTAAATGCCGAAATTCTGAAGATTCGGTCACTTTATATAAACCAAGTAAAAAACCAAAGTTAATTATCACAATATTGTTTGTTTGTGCCAAATAATCGACTTAGACAGTTTGTTATTCATGCCTTTTTTAAAGGAAGCTGGCAATTTTTTAGATGTTTATTATTTTCAGTTAAGGAGCTCATTTTCAAGTTCAAATCCTACTGAATTAATTACTAATTTCATACATGCATGCATCTACAATATAGCAGACCACATTCAGTGATAAGGGACCGTCCACAAACACTTGTTGGGAGGGGGCCTGATGCAAACAAATTTCATCGTGAATATTTTTCGGGGTACCCCCCTTTACAGACTTCAAAAATTTTAGGGCCCCCCTTTTTGACATGAAAATTATGGGTCAACCCCATAGAAAAGCATATAAACTAAATTTTCCCAGGAAAATTTGTGGTCATTTTTTTCAGACCCCCCCCCCTTAGGAGGGTCAAAATTTTGCAGGGCCCTCCTTTTTGCATCAGGCCCCCTAACAAGTGTTTGTGAACACTCCCTAAGTCATATATTTGAAGTTGGAAGACATTGTCATCATATTTTTCTAATCAGGGCACAACCTTTTGTTACATGCATATTAATGTTTATTAAATAAAAATATTTATTTTTCCTCTACCTTAAAAATGAAATTGGGTTGCCTTTTCAAGCTGCAAGTTTGTTCTTTTCTCGCCAGCTGAAATTATTGAATGTCTTTGCCTTGGATGTGTGCAAATTAATCTTTAGTTGCGTGGCTTTTTAATATTTTCACATTAAAAATTACAAATTGAGTTCAGTTCATGCGTCTCAATCTGGTTTTTTATTTGAAATATGATTAAAATTTCCTTGTGATTAAGGTCAGAATCTCCAACCATAACAAAGTGGACCACCACAATTAAGATGGCAGATAGAAAGACTTCAGTACATGCCTTTAATTTATAATGTGCCCTTTAGATAGATGGAGTGCTAATTAAACAAGAACTGTCTTTAAAAAAGACAATGCCATATATGAAATTGATATAGGTCCAATAGGGACAGGGTACATTGTTCAATACTATACATGTATAAATTATGCCCATGTCACAGGCCCTAAAAACTTTATTTGTCATCCGATTTTTAGCTGTTGAAAGTTTATTGCATGTACTGTAGCTAGAAACAAATTTGGGTACAATTACCAAATAGGGTGCAACTGGCTAGACTTGAGTCCAGTCCTCATTTACGGAGTTTAGGGTTAGGGTTTAGGCTTGGGGTAGGGCAGTCTTGTAATAAGACTAGTAGAGTTGCACCCTATTCGGCAATCGCTCCCAAATTTGAATATGACATAGTCAATTGTGACATGATCTGGTTCATGGAGGCCAAAAGGAGGCACTTTTGAAAATTGAGTAACAATAATTATTACCTTATAAACATTGATTATTAATTAGGCTATCGCACACTGAAAACACCAAAGTTCTAGCATACTCGGTTGTTAAGTTATGAAGTTTTGTGATGTCTATTTTCTTATGTATTTTATTGTTTTTTTACTGCATATTTTTGCCTTTATCTCAATTTCAAATGTGCCGCCTCCATGGACCAGATTGTGTCACAATTGATGTCAATGTGATGTAGCCTATACATGTATATGTAAGACAGATCTCAATTTCAAGTTTGCCGCCTCCATGGACCAGTTTTTGTGTCACAATTGATGTCAATGTGATGTAGCCTATATATGTAAGACAGATCTCAATTTCAAGTTTGCCGCCTCCATGGACCAGATTGTGTCACAATTGATGTCAATGTGATGTAGCCTATATATGTAAGACAGAGATCCAGTTTGATGTAAATCTTCAATATTTCCATTATACATGTAGGCTTTCAAGAAGAAAATTTTAAATATATTTCAATTCTATTTACCCTGTACTCATGTGGATCATAGGAGTATACCACTTCTTGACAGCTTAGACTATATCCAAGTTTGTAGCCACATATTACATTCTGTAGAGACATAAAAAAACAAAAACATAGTATGAATATATAATTGAGCACATAATGAGGAATTATCAGAAATATTTTGTACAAATTATATTGAATAGCTGCACTATCAGATGATCAAAGTATAGAGTTTCCTGTCACCCCACCTGTATTTTAATTCTTATTGGGATTTTTCAAAAAAAATTAAAATAAAAAAGTGTGCTTTTGCTCACCATCGCAGATTTTTCTGCGGGTGCTCCGGTTTTCCTCCTGTATCTAAAATCTGGCTTCTTCCCATATCCCTGTCCCATTATATCCGGATGGCATCCCTTAAATTTAGTAGCCTCTGAGCACTACTGTGCTTAGCCTGGCTTGGGCCGAATGTTATAAATAAATTTAAAAAAAGATCATAGTTGATTAGCTATCACTTGTATTTAAAAGAGAACAAAAAACAAACAAAAACAGAATACATGTATAGCTATAATGGGAGGTCTTTCTTCAGACTATTTAGTGGTTAATAAAGCAGGGATTTTCGGTCGAGTTTGCGGGTACTCGACCGAGATTTCACTACCCGGATATAAGAGAGCCAGCATTGAATTTGTATCCATTTTGAAATCATTAATAGAGTATGACATGAACACAAATTATGCACTTTGCATATTAAAACACCAACATTTTTTTTTTGTGCAAATTATTGCAGGTACCCTGCCTTATTCATATTAGTGGATTTAAATCATTATTATATTTGTAAGTAGCAGCTAGCCTTCTGAAAAAATATTATTGATGTGAACATACCATAATCAGTTTCATATAATTTGTATCACAAAACAAAAGCAGTATACATCAGGTTGTACTTTTGAATAAAATGATTGATCAATACCGTCTCTGTTTTATTTATTTTTAGCTCTGAAAAACAGATTACTATCAAAATGATAGTGACTGCAAGGCTGAGCAAGACAAAGAAAGGTCATAATTCCTGATGTGAATATTAAGGGTATACGAGGTATTGTTGGTTGAAGCAGCCAAAGAAAAATTGATTTTCATTATCTGAATCAATATATTATTGAAAAATAACACGTTGGTGTTTTGCAAAAGTTCATTCTACAAATCATATACTTTGAAAACTTGCTTAATTTATTGTTGTTAATGAGTTACGTACGTTTTACAAAAGTGTTGTTGTTTCAGGCCTCTTTACAACATAACTCAAGAACCACAGGACCTACAAAAGTATATCTGTGATATTTGAATTCTACTACACGCTCGCTATGAATTGAGCAATGCAATTTTTGCTAAAGCTCACTACCATTCGCAAGATGCTGTGAACTACCTTTTTTCTGCTGCTTCGACCATCTATTGGAGAAAAAGTTTCAAATATGACAGAGTACAAAATATAAATTCCACAAAAATTGGATGGTCAAACTCATGTATTAGGTAAGCATGAGGGGGGGGGAGGATACTCAGGTTTGGTATAGGAAGGAGGTGTTGATCAGAATCTGAAAATAGACCTATCAATAAATCAATTTTTCAATAAATTTGGATTAAACAACATTCCAAAAACTTTTTACACAAAATTGGGCTATTTTTCAGAAACAAGAGCACCAATGGCGCTGTGGCTCTACGCTTTTTTTGTGGGAAAGCAATTGTTCTTGGAGTCGAATGCGCAACAGGTTGGTAGCTGTATGGAAAGGTTGGGTAGGTCGGCCTGAAGGTTTAAAAAAATTCCCCACAAATATTGAATACGGTCCTTGAAACTCGATGCGGGGGTCAATCTTCCTCCGCCGCATTATTATTTTTAGCCGCATTACTATTAGTTGCAAAATCTGAAAATAATTCATTATTGTGCAAATTACTACTGAACCAGCAAGAATAATTTGTTCTGCAAAATTTTAAAATCCCTTTTTTAGTATTTTTAGTTTTCAACAACTATAGAAAGCCTTGGCAACTATTAGAATTCATCTAAATTGACCTCAGACGACCTCAAAATGACCTCCCAAAAATTTGGCTCTAAATGGTGACCTCAGATGACCCCAAAATGACCTTCCAAAAATTTGACTTCAAATGTTGACTGTACCCACCAAGTTTCATGCCCATACGACAGTTTTAGTAATTTGACCTCAGGTGACCCCTGGCTGACTCGAAATGAGCTTCCAAAAATTTGACTCTAAATGTTGACTGTACGCACCAAGTTTCATGCACATACGACAGTTTTTAGTAATTTGACCTCAGATGACCCCTGGATGACCCCAAAATACCCTTCCAAAAATTCGGTTCTAAATGTTGACTGTACCCACCAAGTTTCATGCCCATACGACAGTTTTGCTAATTTGACTTCAGATGACCCTGGATGACCTCTGGTGACCGTGACCCACTAACCAATACAAACTTGTTCTGTGCGACCCCACAAAATTAGGCTCCAAATGTTGGCCGTACCCACCAATGCCCATACGACATTTTTAGCAATTTTACCTCAGATGACCCCTGGGTGACACCGGTTGATCCTGAAATGACCTTCCAAAAATTTGACTCCAAATGTTGACTGTACCCACCAAGTTTCATGCCCATATGGCAGTTTTTGCTAATTTTACCTCAGATGACCCTGGATGACCTCAGGTGTCCTTGACCCACTAACCAATACAAACTTGTTCTGCCTGGGGTCAAGATGCACCCACCAAGTTCGAGGAACATGCGACCCCACAAAATTTGGCTCCAAATGTTGACTGTATCCAGTTTCATGTTCATACAACAGTTTTTTAGTAATATGACCTCAGATGACCCCTGGGTGACCCCAAAATGACCTTCCCAAAATTTTGATTCCAAATGTTGACTGTACCCACCAAGTTTCATGACCATACGACAGTTTTTACTAATTTGACCTCAGATGACCCCTGATGACCCCAAAATGACCTTCCCAAAATTTGACTCCAAATGTTGACTGTACCCACCAAGTTTCATGCCCATGCGACAGTTTTAGTAATTTGACCTCAGATGACCCCTAGGTAACCCCGGATGACCTTCCCAAAATTTGACTCAAAGGTTGACTGTACCCACCTAGTTTCATGCCCATACGACAATTTTTAGTATCTTCCCAAAATTTGACTTTAAATGTTGACTGTACCCACCAAGTTTCATGCCCATACGAGTTTTTAGTAATTTGACCTCAGATGACCCCTGGGTGACCCTGGATGACCTTCCCAAAATTTGACTCCAAATGTTGACTGTAACCAGTTTCATGACCCTACAACAGTTTTTGCAAATTTGACCTCAGATGACCCCTGGATGACCTCAGGTGACCTTGACCCGCTAACCAATACAAACTTATGCTGGGGTCAAGATGCACCTAGTACCAGGGATCTATACGATGATTTTGTTTTTTGGGTGGATCACCGCATTTTACACATAAAATACACGTAACCCACACACAACGCAATTGAATAACAGACCGGTACTGCACAGTGCCGCTGGTTACCAGCTGTTCTCATTTATGTAATCAGCAATTGGAGGCTACAAAATCTGGTGCATTTATAGTGTACGGTACCAGTGGCGGCGCCACGGGGGGCATGGGGGGCAAATGCCCCCCCAGTCAGAACTCTTGCCCCCCTGTTGCCCCCCAGAAAAAACCCAAAATAACAAAAAATTTCCACTTTTTACGGTAATTTTGCGCAAACTTTGTTGATTTTGCCCCCCTGAAATTCACTTTGCGCCCCTAATGCCCCCCGAAAAATTTCCTGGCGCCGCCACTGTGCGGTACTAACATGTGATATCGGAATTGACACAAATTTTACGGTAACAAAATCAGTCATACCCAGAAAGGATAAAATTCGAATTGAGAAAATATTGTATGTGACATGGTGTACTAAAGATGCATCCACCCACCAAGTTTGAGGAACATGCTTCCCTACTATGCTAGTCTGAGGTGCTCTGACGATAACACTCGATCGCCATGCAATCTAAGTTTTGTAGGCCAGTGGGACAACGGAATCACTACGTGAACGAGCTACTACTACAATAGTCTCTGAGTAAAGAGGCAGACACAGACAAAGAAACAGATAGTGAATTAAATAGTGATGATCAGTTGAGTTGTAGCAACTACAAATTTCGAACGTTTGTCAGGGGGTCAAATCCCCACCATTTATATTTCCCCCACACTTTTTAGACAGACACCTTTTTTATCAAAAATTGAACCCCCACCCTTATGCAGTGTTTGTGACCAAAGCTTACAGCATTACTTATCAAATTCGGAAGACTGAACATCGGCGCTATCGCTGTTTCATACAGTCACTTCCGGACCAAAGCTTACAGCATTACTTATCAAATTCGGAAGACTGAACATCGGCGCTATCGCTGTTTCATACAGTCACTTCCGGGTCCATTTTAGCACTATCTGCGCCATCAATCCATTTCAGAATCCGAATTGATGCAGAATTTATCCTCATCTATTATATCAAACACTCATGATTTTCTTATTCATCTGAAACATCTTTCGAAAAGATACGACTTTAGATTGTTTACAGCATTACTTTATCAAATTCGGAAGACTGAACATCGGCGGCGCGCCGTTTCATACAGTCACTTCCGGGTCCATTTTATCATTATCTGCGCCATCAATCCATTTCAGAATCCGAATTGATGCAGAATTTATCCTCATCTATCAAACACTCGTGATTTTCTTATTCATCTGAAACATTTGCGACATATTAAATGTTGGCAAAACTGCATCACTGCAACTGCATCGAAAAGATACGACTTTAGATTGTTTATCATAAACACATGGGCAAATTGTAAAGGGCTGAGATACCTGTGAGATCCTGAATACATGAAAACGTCAGTCTATACTCTCTACACGGCCGCTGTGGTTCGGATCGCTCCACTTCTAGTGTGAGCGAGCGGGCCAAAGCGGCTGATGTAGAGACTGAAAATTATATTCATTCATAAAACTCACGGCGCGTCGATTCTACTGTGGGGCAGTGATGCCAACGCCGCGCCTTAGGCGCACAATTGGGCTACTTGGCAATCGCTTGCCGCTACTCAAAAAAGCTTGCCGCTACTTGTCTAAAATTGGGCTACTTTTGCCAGTCTCAGGCCGCGGCAGTAATTTGATGTATTTTCCTTTCAATTTAGCCGATTTATAAAGGTTTTGAGTCTTTGAAGCTCCAAATTGAAGTTACAATGGGTTTTGTGACCATTTATTGATCGGTCAGTAACTTCCCAGTAAGTACCGGAAGTTTGAATGTCAAGTGCTTTACCGCCCAATTGGGTGTTTTGCGTTCTAAATTCGGGTAAATCCGCCCAAATATCCGTTATTGGGCGCTTTTTTGGAAGCTTGAAGAATTGGGCTACTTGAGAATCCTTTACCGCGTCCTGGCGAGTCAATGCGCAGCGCCTTGACACTGAAAAGTTTTGGCAACACTGCTGTGGGGTGACGTCGTATGAATTGAAAACATCAGCAAATTAATTTTTGACATTTTCTTTCCAGATTTATGAAGAAAATATGAATGTTTTTCAACAGATCATCAAATTACTTTATTATATTTTTTTTGCAATTGGTAGCGTTACCCACACGCTTTATAATTATATATTGCTCCCACGCTTTTTAGAAACCCACCCTTTATTCCGCAAAATTGTAATTTTTACAGATTTTCAGAATTCCCAACCCACGCTGTATAGAAAGCGTGCCAGACAAACAATGATAATGAATAGCCAGATGTGACCTTCGCTGTCGAGACGTTGTTTTCAGGGTTGTCAAACCCGCGATTTGGTAACCCAATTAGGCGACTTTTGAAGATTTTCCCGGGACAATTTCCTGCCCCATAGAATGCAAAGGGTAAAGAAAAAATTAGGCGACTTTTTCGATTATTTGACCTGCGATTCGGGCTGAATTTTTTTTGCAACCCTGGTTATTTAGCGTTAATTTAGCTAAATTACTACGCCGCTGGTCTCTAAATATTTTGAAGTGTTGTCCCATGGTAACAAAACTCCCGAGAACTCAATAAACAATCTGGACAAAGGAATCATCCAATCACGTTTCTATCCATGTGAGATCACCGCAAAAATTCATGATAAAAGGTCACTTTCCCAAAGAAAAATAGTGCAATCCGTCAATTCCGCCATGATCTCACAACTTAAATTACTCAGACCAAAATAATCTCTAGCGCATACAGGGAACCAAGCAAAACGATAGAAATGACTTGTTTCTCATGACGACTTTTGACTTTTCTCACTTCAAAATAAGTACTTTCCCCACCCCAAATTCACTTCTAAAGGAGTGCAATCGATTGCTAAATAACTAAGCAAACCTTGGAACGTAATTTCAAAGCCAAATATCATAAACAAAAAAAACCTTAGCATAAAAAGCAAGAACGCAAGTGGCCAAAATATGTAGCAAAAATACAGTCCTCACTGACTGCAATGACTCAGGCTCACCTAGCTACGCTAAGAGCCAAAAAATGATACCAAAATTAGCCTAGAGAAAGGTGTCATTGTCATTTATATATCCAATGGCCCACATTGCAGCCCATGTTTGCGGCGCATCCCTGTATGGTCATTTGCACGGAGCACCCTCCCCAGGAGTAAGTAATGTCAGGTATTTTAATGTCAAATTATAGAAATACATACATGTATCCAGCTGATATTTCATGGTTTGTTCTTCTCAGTCGGAACATAGAAACATACTGTAGGCATGCCTTAGTCCTTCAAGAATGACCCACGGCTATGTGGGGGGGGGGGGCTCGGCGAAGCCGAGCATGTTCGGCGAAGGCGAACAACGAGGCCGAAGGCCGATACTGGGGATATAGTTTTAAACTTCTCAAGCCGAGAGTCATTCTTGAAGGACTAGCATGCCTGCTTGCTATATCATTATCAAATAAAGCTCCGATGGAAAAACATTCAGATTTGAGCCTTCGTGGTAAATATCACACAAATTATGTGAGCAATTAAAAAGGTCTTTTCAACTGTTTTGGCCATTTTGAAATGACATTGTTAAAGAAAAAAAACATATGCATACAACAGGACTCTTAAGAAAAATATGAATAAAATGAAAAAAAAAAGAACTAACAACTCCTTTTAAAAAACAAACCATGAAGCCTACAGTACACGTAATTATAGAGGCAAGAAATGATGAGTGATGAATATATTACTCAAAAAAATATATTAGGCAAAAAAAAGTGGTGCGAAATGCAATTTTTTTTATTATTCCTGACTTGGTATTTTTATGGTATTTTGAGAAAAAAACCCTGATTTTACGCCAAATTTTTCTGTTAAACTTAAAAAAAAATTAATGAAATAAAAAAAATCTGCATTTCTTTTTTTTTTTTTTTTTTTAATCGCGCAATTTTACAAATGCACACACAAGCTTTGAGACAAACCTTTTTTTGGCCTTGTAGCAATTATAATTGCCTTTGTTATGAGCTAAACAACCAGCTGTACAATGTACTGTATGCGATACCCATCACTGACTGCACTACCTCATTGCAGAGATGCTACACAATTATGAATAGGGTAATATTAAGGGATGGGGTATGAACGTTTGGACAGTATTTATTGTGGGACATTAGAGCACATCAGACATATCGAACTGCATTCTGAATACAAAGAATGTCCTTCTGATATCAAATAATTTTGATTTTTGAAATTGCAATGTAATACACATTTTATGGCAAATGATTAAAATTGATATTTTGATATTTAACAGTACTTGAAGTAAACTTTATAAATCTGATTCAATTTATACTTAAAGTGTATGTAGGTGGGATGAAAAGCCGACTATCAATTGAAAATTTTGACCTTTCGTATTGAAGATATGGATTTTTTTCCCAAAACACACAAAAAAAAAATAGGTCTTTTTGGGAAAAAAATCCATATCTTCAATATAAAAGGTCAAAATTTTAAATTGATCGTCGGCTTTTCCTCCCAGCTACATACACTTTAAGAATATATCATTAGATTTATAAAATTTATTTCGAGGACTGTTATATATCAAAATTTGAAAATATCAAATTTTAATAATTTGTCATAAAATTTGTACTACATGTATATCGTGAATTTCAAAAATGAAAATTATTTGATATCAGAAAGACATGCTTCATATTCGATTGCAATTCGATACGTCTGAGGTGCTCTCATGTCCCACAAAAAATACTGTCGAAACGCCATAAACGCTCATTCTAGATCCCTTAACATTTGGCAAAAGCACAGGCAATACCAAATAGTGCTTGAAGAATACTAATTTGAACTTATGTTATGAGTACCACCTATTAGTATTACAAGCTGATCGTAGGTGAGAAGGTGCAATTTACATCTGGGCATAGTACCAGGTGGTTTATTTTTACTGAAAATTGTGAATTTAAAGAAATATATTGCCAATTTCTTAATTTAGTGCCTAATTAAAATTAATAAAAATAATATTTTGTGGTGCAGTTATATGGTTTTAAGAATGAAATGGCACATAATATACATGTATGTCCTACGTTGGGGGTGTATGTTGAATCAGACCTAAAACAGGGTCTTTATAAAAAAAAAAAAGAAAAAAAAAAAGCTGAAAATGCTCAATAAACACTGAAAATGAGGGGAAAATGGCTCAAATTGGGCTGAAAATAAAAGAAAACACATACATCTCAGGAATACAAAAAGAGGAAATAAGCTGAAAAGAGGAAAAGTTTCAGGTCATCAGTAGTATACAAGCCATTTTTTGGTAACCGAATGGTTGACCGAAATGAACATTTTTGGAGAGCAAGCTTATTTTCATATTATCTATTCAGTAAATGTGCTATTCCAGTTGAAATCCATACACCCCCTGTGGAAGACATGACCTTAATCTTTCACACAGGGAGTGTGAATTTCAAATGGGTTCACCTGAAATTGACACCCCCTGTTTGGGAGATTAAGGTCATGTCTTCCATAGGGGGTGTATGGATTTCAACTGGAATATGCCTATATGCCTACCAGTGTCACTTTCAGTGAGGTATACGTTAATGATATGATTGATATCATCTCATAGACATCATGCAAGTTGATGCCTCGAAGTGGAACTAGCCTGCATATCAAATCACAAATTGACTCAATAAAATGATGGCTAATAATAAACTAAACTATTAAAGCAAAATGTTGCTGAGATGACAAAACCTTGTCTTTTTGGTACAATGTTTTTTCCCTTCTGATTTTGTAGCTACAGGGTGTATCAAAATGATTGGTACCGGGCTATGTGACATTTTCAAAAATATATCAAAATTATAAAATTGCTAATTAATATAGCTTTTGTACTATAAATAGAAAGGGGCATATGTTAACTTATTGATCTATTAATCCGAAGTTGATAGGTTGATGCATATGGGAGCTATTGTCATTTAAACGAAGATCGACGTAATCATGGTTTGACTTACACAACACAAGATGTAGGTTCACTGCTTGAACCATTTATTGCATACATACTCTTCAATATCTCACCTCAGTATACATAACATTATTAAACATAAAATTGCTTTACACGTGCTTTTAGAAAGATAGTTCCTGAAGTCCCCGCCTTACGACTCTGGCAGTGTGAGGTGAAGCCCTATCGTGAAAGAACTTAACAACTGGGATGGGTCCATTCTGTAACTGCCCATATCAATTTTTTAAAAAGCATTGCAAGTTATATCATGTTTGCATGGGATACGCCTTGCTCTTAGAAACTGTCTCCTAAATCTTCTCTGCACTTCTCCATAGCTTCGGGGAGACCAGTGATTCTTAACTATGAATGCACACTGAAGTGTGGAATACTGTGGAGCCATTCCAATAACTTTTACCAGGTCTAAACAAACCTACACTGTCTACAGTCTATAGCCATTCTGCCACACCATCTACTTGGTAATCTCAAAAATACAATTTAAATTACCGCCCTGGATGGTGTTGATTCTTTCACCCCAAAAAATTATTCAAGTCAACAATATTGCTCTCAAGCAATAAATATTGATTATTACATTAATATATATTATGAATGAAGAAATAGGCAAGGAAAATATTAAACATTTCAATGATTTTCAACATAACATCCTCACAAGGTATTTGCAGTAAAATAGATCTTTGAAAATGGTGCGCTACTGATCCAGCGTTACGATGAAAAGTGTAAAAACACCTACTTTCCTTTAGAATCATGTAACTTCTGAATAGAACGTGCTATCTTTATGATCTAAAATTCTTAGAGAAGATAAAACTACTATAATTACAAATATTTAAACAATTAACCCCAAACTGGCACAAAAAGTAGACAAAAAAATCGGCAAAAATGAGAAGTCTTCGGTACCAATCATTTTGATACACCCTGTAGCAAGTCAGTTTTCATACTATCAAAACCTTGTATGTCAATCTGCAAAAATAAACCCACAATTCCCAAATTGTTTTGATTAAACCTGGTATATCTTATAAAATACACAGCTACAAGGTTTTACCAGTACATGCACATTTTAGCCAAAAGCATAATGAACGTTATTATCAGTTATTTCATCTAAAATGAAAGTAATTTAAATTAAACTTCAACACTACTTGTTTATTTCCTCGAAAGCGCTCCCGGTAAGCGAAATAAACAAGTAGTGTTGAGATTCAATTTAAATTGCTTTCATGATATTTCTTGACTATCGACCCATGTTTAGCCGGTTTATTCTCAACATGAAAACAAAAGGAACCTGTACAAAGTAATAGCAGTGTCATTTGCAATGATGAGGTAATGCGTCATATTGCAAAGGATTCTGGGAAGGGCAAGATATCTTCTCTGATCCCAGTTTTACCCTTTAACTAGTTTTACCCTAACCCACAGAAGATATCTTACCCTTCCCAGAATGCTTTGCAACATGATCTATCACCTCATTTCATCAAATGACACTCCCATTACATTGTACCGGTTCCCTTTGTTTTAATTTTGGGAACTGATTGAGCATGAGTCGATAGTCAAGAAATGAACATACATGTATTTTCCAAGAGCTGGATGTGCTGTCACTGTCAACCCATGATGCATTACATATAAGGCCAAGTAAAAAATAAAATATGTTTCACGTCCGGGTTTTCGAAAAAAAGGAGGAGGAGGGGGCTTTTTATTTTCTATTTTTTATCGCAAAATTGGTGTAAATACCCATACTTAGAGCTGTTTTAGCGTATACAATAATGCTTGAAAAAATGAAGGAGGCCCTTTTTTATTTGTTGTTCTGTGAGTTACACCCCCTCCAATGATCACAAAACCTTCCTAAATTGTTTTTTGTATCTTAACAAGGCTATAGAAAGCATTCCAACTTCCTAGACATATTTTTTGAAAAGTTATAACTGAATTTCAAAAATATATTTGAGGAAACCTCAAAAAAGGAAGCGGGAGGGGACGTGAAACATGTTTATTTTTTTATTTTGCCTAATGAAAGACAAAGATAAGAAGACTAGTTTGCGTCTGACGTCACTGTCAATCAAATTCTCTACGATCCTTGATGGGCTAATAGCTCGTATAAGGAAGGTCGATTCATCTGGCTGGTGCCGATCGGAGAAAAGGAATAGCAGTGAATGGCGAAAAATACGTACTCTTACAAGGCAAAAAGCAACTTTTCTAGGCATTGTGGACATGGTGCCTTCGCCAAAAAAAGTTTCCTACTATTAAGACCTAACTTTTGAGATGGTTTGTATGTTATAAGGTGCAAAATTAACAATAAGGCGCCCGGTTTTACCGCCGTGTTCAGCAACTCATATCATCACGACACTTGTAAACAAACCGTGCTCGGAGTTTGATTGACAGATGACGTCAGACGCAAACTAGTCTTTTTTATCTTTGTCTATCATTATAGCTCATCAGTACAGGAAATCAAAATGGGAGAAATGCATTGTGGGAAGGGTAAGGTATCTTCTTCAAGTTCAACCTACCTCTTTAACAATATGAAATGAAAGTACCATACATAAGAAATTATACACAAGCATCGGTCTCTTTAGGTCAAATGGTTCCCGGCCTTCCATAAGCTTCGGCCCGAGCCATACCATTAAGCAATACAGGAATATGATGACTAGAGTGGGAACCGGCGACTGCAGAAATAGCCAGTTTTCTACTCTTGGATCTGTGAAATAAAAAAAGAGAAACATACATTAGTCAATAAGCCAAATCGCTATTGTAACTTCCGGTTTTTTTAGGACACTTTGCCCTTTGACCTATCTGGAAAATTCGGGTTTTGTGCGTACAAAATATAATTTAAAACTTGTTACTAGAATAAAGAACAAACTAAAAAACATTATTATTATGAATTAATTATTTAAATATTTTTAATGATAACATTATGACAATAATAAATAAATTATTAATAATTACAGCAATTTTCCCGATAGGTCAAAGGACAAAGTGTCCTAAAACTGCAAAAACTGTCCCACAATGCATTGCAAACTTCCAATGCCGATTGGGCTTATTTTACTATAAAGGCCCATTCAGTGATTTGCTCATCCGGATGATCGTAAAAACCTTTGTCATTGTCATAGATGTGCTAACATAGCCTGCGAGTGGTTCAGCCGAAAGCTGTGAATTTAAGACAAAATAAGACATTTACACGAATCTGTAATAACATGTATTTGAATGGGGCTTCAACTTCGTCAACACTGCTGTTTTCTTTGTTTTTTGCCAAATTTGTCATTTCAAAAATACCAAATGACAATTTGAATGACTTATCCTTCACTTTTAAGCAATTTATAAACAATTTTAATTTTTTTTTTTTCACACTTGCGCTGGGATCACTGAATGGGTCTTTAACTTTACTTCTTGGGTCATTTGGATTCAATGTTGTGTCATAATGTGCAGGATTAGCATCTATTAAAAAAAATTAAATTTACCCAAATATGGTTTAGTTTTAAAAATTAAATTTACCCAAATATGGTTTAGTTTTAAAATTAGGATTTTTTTCTAAATATAAGGATACATTTTTGGCACAGTATAGCACAAAGTCTGGTCATTTCAATTGAATACCTGAGTGGAAGAAGGGCCCAACTCCAATTTTTAACAAAAATGAGTTAGACCCAGCATGTTATTGCCAGCAGACTGTTCTTCCTTGTGTGTGAAAGATGAGCCAAAATCTACTCTCTAAATAGTCTTCCACGTACACTTAATCATGGTTTTCATGGAGTTGGGCCCTTCTTCCACAAATATTGGGTTAAAGAGGAATTTTTGTTCCTCCATGAAGTCTGCTTTTCACTACAATAAACTTTCTTGCTAACATATTACATGCTTCTACTTGTGCAATTATAATGGATAATTACCAAATTTATAACACATCTGCTTACGGAACTACCGCTTGCAGTATATTAGTGGAAGAAGGGCCCAACTCCAGCTCGTATTAAGACCTGTACCGTTGCCATGGAAACATCATTTATAATTTCGAATGTATGTAATAATGTATGGCCATGTATTAAAGGTTCCCTGAAGATGAAAACATTATGTCTATAAAACTTTTCCAAATATTAAGTTTTTCTTAATAACTCAAAAACAGTTTTGATGGAGTTGGGCCCTTCTTCCACTCAGGTATTCAATTGGATCCAATGGTGCATTTGGAAAAAAATACCAAAAAAAAAAAAAAAAAGATGGAGAATAATCATTTCAAGACAGCTTTATATTTGACTGCAGAAAAATAAATGTAGCAAATTGCACAACCAGTCATCTAAACACTGCTCTTTATTGGATTCAATTTTCCTCAAGACAAATAAGCAGTGGAAATTGTATGTACCCAATAAACAAGAATCTTCTGTGTAGTACTAAATTAGATCCAAATGACCATTTATTATTAACTTCCAAAGCGTGTCCAATTTAATTTAACAGCTAAATTGCTGGCCAACTGAATCCAATTTATAAAAATCACTCAAATCTACTCTAGTCACCTTGAGAATTGTGTACAAATTTGTACAACCATCATCTATTAAGATCTTTTTACCATCTATATTCTATAGGCATGATCACACGGGAGCTTACCTCCATGTTACCGTAATACGGAGGTAGTGCAAGGTCATAACTTAACTTGTCCATATGATGGTCCTTCCTAAATGGTCTTTAACTCTTCAGCACTCCGTGTTATCTTTACGGCTCGGTGTTTGCTTCATGGTTCTAGAAGTTTATAGGCCGATTACCTGAATGCGTGTACGCTGTGGAAGCGATGTCTCTTAGTTTTAGGGCAATTAGGCCTATGTCCTCCCGGGTATGTCCTACTCCTACATATGTTTTTTAACCTGTTGTTTTCTTCTCCACTCAATTTCTTTGTCTTTCCAGACACTTATCTGCGCTTCCATAATTTCTTTTTTTGACCAGTTTATGTCATGCTTTTTCGTTTTGGAGGTGCTTCTTTCATTATCATTAAGTTCATTCTCGGTGAGAAACGGAGATAATTTATTGTGAATTTTATAGCCTATTGCGAAAGAGAATTAAAAATACTGCGAAATTGTAAGTGTTGTATCCATAAGGTCAAACTTACCACATAATCTTGTTCACACTGGCGCAAACACGGAACGATTGCTTCGTGTTAGCACGCTACCACAGAGATTTCTCTGTGGTAAATCTTCCGGGTTAAGCTTCGTGTTAGTTAACACGTTACTTGTTCAGACGGGCGCTAAAACAAAGCTACATGTACCTTAGAGGTATCATCGTGTTAGCTAAACACGAACTTTAATACCTCTAAGGGAGCGATCGTTATATATGGCAGGGGGGGGGGGAATGGGTAAATTTAGGGGGGAACACAATTTTTTTTTGTGGTCTTGAGGGGGGAACCTGAAATTTTTAGTTGAACCAGGAGGGGGATTGTTAAATTTTAAATGGAGAAAATTGGGAAAACAAGGGGAACGCGAAAATTTTGAGCGGACGCGAGGGGGAACGCGAAATATTTTGTCGATATTTTTGCCCAAACACCCATTCCCCCCCTGCCGTAAATAACGATCGGTCCCTAAGCCCGTCTGAACACGGCTTATGATACAAAATACAAGGCTAAAGTGTGCTTGTATTTTTAAAGATACAAATTTAATATGTGAGCTTCTATTAATTATATTAATATTCAAATCATCAAATTTTTGGTGGGTATATGCTCCCCTGGAATGTTGAGGTGTTGGGTCTTTGGGAGCTGATGATGGCGTACCATTTTGGAGCTGCTAACAGGTAGAAGGTTTTTTTAGACGCGAACAATCTAAATCAAGGTTCTTTCTTGGCTTTCTGGTTGAAAATCACCTGAAAAAACCCAGTAATGAGCATGTTAGGGGTCTTTTAGAGCTAAAATCATCAAAATCAAGGGTCTGTTGACTCTGTTTTGGTACAATTCAGGGTTTTTTTCGGAGCTATGTGGTCCAAAAATAGGGGTCTTTCCTGGGTACCATTTGTGTTGAGTACCCTCCCTCTGGTACACCGCTCTTGGGCAAAGTATACTCAGTTCTTTGAGCACTGACTTAATTATTTTGATTGTGAAATTTGTCACACCGTTGTAAAAATAATTCTTAATGCAAACATAAATGCTACATATTAGCTACTATTAAAAGCACATTCTTGTATTCATGAAAAAAATGTTGACTAGTAATAATAAATTGGTTCTCCGATTTTGACCATGCTGACCCCACGCTGACCGTTTTCATTTTTCATGTAACATGACCTATTGATGCGTAATAGGCACGGGCCTGTGACTTCTAATATTAAAAAATAATTTTCCCCACCTCACAATTTTCGCTATTAATTATAACGCCTATTTTGTTTGGATAAAGGCAAAAGCTACATTGAGCAGGGCAGAGATGCAGGTAACCATGGCAGCTGACATTGTTAATTAGATTCTAATGATGACTGGAAGGCTCAAAGTGTTTGGTTACACTTCCAGAGTGAATTTAATGGTCTGTTGAAATTTACTTTCTATTAAAATGGCAATGAAGACAGCATGTGCCATAGATACACTATGAACCACAATGGCCTCATCCTAATGGCATAGTTCAATAACCTCGATTACACAATCATAGTGCACAATTTGACCTCAAGTTGCAGAGTACAAATTTTTGTATCCCAATTTTCAAAGGTCATTCAATGAATAATACAAATGTATTGGGGTTAAAGAACTGCACCCTGATAGATGAGCATGTTGTGGATCCTAAATGTAGAGTCTAGTTTGCATTAGAAGCTAGCTGGCATTATAAGACTTAGCACTGAATAACGTTGCATTGAATAATATACGGAGGGCAATTCCATGCGGTGCTGAACTTGGGGAAAATGCATTTGTCCAATTGTTTTACACAAGTTAGAGACTTACGGAAAACCGCCCTGCTGACTAAACATTCGGAAGGTTTAGAAAGGGGTCTACAGTTTTTTGCCTTAGATCTACAAATGTAGATCCAAAGGAAAGTCTCTTACCAAAAGACCCCATAATTTGTCACATGGGACACTCCCATTTTAGATCAAGCAAAATCAGTAGGAACTGGGAAATATTGATTTTGAGATACATTGTATCAGGGATATGAGATAGGCAAACAAAGGAAATAATATTATTTCCTGTTGTTTTGGAAACTCTTTAATTGCTCATATCTTTGGAACTGGTTGTTCAATTTCGATTGGGTTTTCTGCAAAATGCAGCTTTGTAAATGACTCCCTTTTCAGGTCTCCCCAATTCCCATTCTTTGCCAAAATGTTGGTATTTTCATTTTGCCTATTTTAGGTATGCACCATTTGACTTCCAAGAGGAAGGGCTGGAAGTTGAGGTTGGGGCACATTTGTGAAAAGTCTTTATTTTAGTGATAGAGAGGCTTTCTTAAGGTAGTATGAACGGCAGGGTTTTCTTTAAGCATTTTGCTAAAGGGTATTTTCAAATTTTTTTGACCCTTTCAATTGTGAATTTTTCCTCTGAAGGAGTCAAAAACATTGCCCAAGGGGTATTTTTATAATATTATTTTTGAAGACATTTTTAACAATATGTGTGTTTTGGAGCCATAGGCGTAAATCCGGATTGGGGTGGTGGGTGGGTGGGGTGGGGGGGGAATCTCCCCCAATATTTTGCCAGGGGGATGGTCCATACAATCATCCCCCAATGTTGACGCCTGTATGTGGGTTTCTGACCAAATTAACCTCATATTTGGCCATTTTAGCCCCAAAAGTGCACATTTTTGCGCGCTTTTTTGCGAATTTATTCCACTTTTGCACCATATTTCAACAGAGCTTCAAAATGGCAAAATTTGTTGTACCATAAACTTATTCTTTCTCCAAAAGGTGCTGGATTCACTATACTTCAAGACACCCCCCCCCCCCCGAGTCAAAAAGAAATCTAAGCCACTGTTTGGAGCAGTGGCGGATCTAGAGCAGTCAGAAGGGGGTGGGGGCAATTTTAGAAGAAAATAATAATATTTAAAGATCCCCTCTGAGAAGTAAGAAACTTTTGCAAAATGAAGACCTACTTGAAGCAATTTGGTGGATCATTTTGGCAATATTAATGTGTAAAATTTTAGTTTAAAAAAGCCGAACATTTGTGAAATGAGCAGTCCATGGAGTCTTTCGTGGACGGCAAGTTTTCCCTATTATGGTAGGCCTATAAATTGTGTTAAACATAAATTGGCAAATGTCGAAAGCAGAAGTGAAAGTGGCCATTTGTTTATCAACTACGAGGGTGATGTTCCCCCCTTTAGAACTTGGAAAATGTTGCAAAATGAAGACCTAATTGAAGCGATTTGGTGGACCATTTTGGCACTATTACTGTGTAAAATTTAAATTTGAACAGTTGAAAAGCTGAAAATTGTCAAATGCCGGTCCATAAAGCCTTTCGTTGTTTTACATAATCGGGAGTATAGGTCCTAAATGCCAAAAGCCGAGAATAAATACACAATATCAGGTGTTTCTCTATTCAATTCTTGCAATATCTGAACGCAGACGCTTTTCAAGATTTTGTACGCATTGGACTTTGGAACTAGGGATTTGAAGGAGTCAGAAAAGTGCCTGAACGCGTAAATACGCGTGTTTTGTGCGTTAAAGAAAACCCTGATGAACGGCTACGGTGTCATGCTCAGATTTGCTTGAAAATTATACAGAATGTGGAGATGGGTGAGAAAAACACACCTGCCAATTTTTAATTTTTTCCAAAAGAGCGTTTTTGACTTATGTAATTTTTTGTGATTGGAAAACCCCATAGACTTTGCAGACGGCCTGTTTTTGGCATGTTGCCAAGTTCTTCAAATCAGCTTAATTTTTGAAAACAAGTAATTTGTTTAAATGTGATTTTCTCTCCTTTATATCCACTGCATAAATCTGGTTTTAAATTTATTTTATTGCAAAAATGCTACTTAATAAAGGACAGCATTTTTTTCCCAAGATATTGGCCTTAACAAAGGAGATATAAAATGGTAATGTTAGTACTTTTTTCAATTTTCTTGACTTTTTCTAGAAACACTAAATTACCTAAATTCTAGAATTTTTTTTTGAGCTAACTATAGGTCCAATTTCAACAAACAAGGTGTCATATGAAAGGTAATCAAATTTAGAAAATTCTCTCGCCAGCTTTTTTTTTTTAATTAAGTGTTTCTATTTCAAGTTATAGGTGTTTCTAAATTTCCTAAAATCAAAAAAATTTAAAAATTATTAAAAAAAAAAAAAACACTATCCAAAAAAAAAAAGCTGGCGAGAGAATTTAGATATTAAGCTTATACACCATCCCTGAAAGTTTGGAAACCATAGCACACACCATGTAGGCAAAAAAAATTATAATGTGGAAAAATTTAGGTAATTTTCAAAAAATAAAGAAATACATAAGAAATGGTAAAATTTTTATGAAACTCTAAAACTAGGTGGAGTGAAGACTTATCTTTAGTTTGTTCTAAGTTTTAAATTAATACACAATTCCAATTGGCCATTGTGGCTATTTTGCTGCAAGCTTGATTAGCCATTCATACTACCTTAAAGTGATATAGTGTGGAAAGTTTTTTGGCTCATAAAGTGGGGAAGTGTTTTTTTTCCCAAAAATCTTCCACCCAGGAGGTCACATGGTGCATCCCTTACTACACTCCTCAAAGTAATTAAAGGATTAAAAAATTTCATCCAGATTATCTTGACCATACATGTACTTGTACCTAATCAAAATATCTTTATATTATGTGGCCTTGCAGTGGCGTGCGCAGCACATTGAAAGTGGGGGGGGGCAGGTTGTTCAGTTCCCCGAATGGAGTCTGATTAGGAGCAAATTTGGATGTTTTTAACGTTTTTCGTGACCAACAAAAGTGGGGGGGGGGATGGGCCCCCTTCACGCACGCCACTGTGGCCATGTCCATGCTCTACTGAACACTGTAAGTCTCATCATGACTGTTTCAACTGGCACTTACATCTTATTTTGTTTTTGAAAAATATTGAATGAAATTTTTTGATCCTTTAATTACTTTGTGAGGAGTGTCTTTATTACTCCTCCTGCACAATAATAAGTTCTAAATTTTTGATAATTACACAATAGGCCTACATTACACAAGCAAATCTTAATAGCTTACCGCTGAATGTGAGTGCATGGAGGTAGAAATTGTAGGAGTCATTCACTGCATCTGTTAGCAAGTCCATTGTGATAGTTTATCTGCAAGAAGGAAAAAATGCATTCAATACAAAAAGCAAAGGCAACTCAATTTTTAAAAGCCATAATAATAATATTATTAATTAATATGCGATTTGCTTCACAGCAACGCCCTAAATTTAATAGAATTTGTTATGTGCGTTAATGCAAATATTAAGGTGGTACAATGCCCCTAGATAAATTTCTGACTATTTTTGCACTTTTCTCAAAAAATAATAACAAACGAGATCTGATTGCGTTCGCCTGCGACCGCGAGGATGCACCAGCCAACAGTGACAAATGAGTTATGACCCGAATCTGTGAGAACCGGAAGTGATCCCTTTTTACTTTTCCTATAATTACCTTTGACCCCGCAAAAATATTACATAGTGCTTAGGATGTCATAAGGAATATTCCTGGTGAATTTCAGCTTAATCGGAACTTATACATGGATTTTGATTTTTTTAAATTTATGATTGACCTTTTGACCCCTTAATGACCTTTGACCTCAATGAAAAAAAAAACCACATGTACAACGACAAAATGCATTGTTCCAATTTTAATTTAAAAATTCTACTTTGTTTATTTGTCGAGATAAAAATTCTTAAAGTTATTTAGCTAAAAACAGGAAGTGACCCCTTAATGACCTTTGACCCCAAAAATAAAAATACCATGCATACACCAGGTAACACTGATTCTTGTATGATGATTATATTACTCTGGACTGTTTACATTTTGAGATAAAAAATTTTAAAACTTTTTTGATAATTTTGGTTTTTGACCGGAAGTAACCCCTTAATGACCTTTGACCCCAAAACTGTATGCGTCCTAAAGACCCTAGCTAGTAGCAATGCATGTATGTGCTAATGGCGACTCTCTGCTATGTAATTTGTAAAGACAGTGATTTTTTGAATATTTTTTACAAATTTTTCAGACTTTTACCGGAAGTGACCCCTTAATGACCTTTGATTCCAATTTTGTGGTATAACTTTTAGACACTGGCTATACATTGTAGATGATGCATGTGTGTAAGTGACGTCACGGTGCTATGTAATATGTGGGAGGAGTAGCATTTTTAGTGAAAATCCAAGTTTTGGCCATTGACCGGAAGTGGATGACATTTGACCGGAAGTTGATCATGTGACATCTGTGGCACCACCAAACGGTTCCACTGACCAAATATGGTCAACATGCCTGAAAGCATGTGGCTACGATGGCTGATTATGATGTTGACAGAAGAAGGAAGAAGAAGAAAGAAGAAAGAAGAACGCGGAAAAAACAATGCACAGCGCCGATGGCGGCTGTGCAACTGGAAACAAAAGTTGTATATTATAGGGGCAAGGAATCCAGTTACTACACTGAAAGACAAGCGGTACGTTATTTATGATAAGAAAAGAGGTACCACTAGAATGTACCTCATTTCATAACTTTTAAGTTATGAAATTTAAAAAGTGCAGAAACTTTTTCTCAGTGTTATATCTGTTGTAAGACAAATTTTGAAGCTATGTAATTCTTCATTTCAGGATATCATACAAAGTTGGTTGAAGCATCATTTTGAAGCTTCAGGAATATGATCTTGAAAAATTAGCCTATTTTTCATTTTCCAATTTTGAGCGAAATAATATAAACTTTAAAGTTAAAAAGACACCCTGTTCTCATCATCAGAAATTTTTGAAGTGAGGTTTTATTGATTTTTAGATACTTTTAAAACTTGCTAAAACATGCTAATTCTGGTCATGGGGGTGTGAGCAGCATGCGGATGGATAGAACAGCAGAGAGGGAATGACATGGTTAGGATTTAAAAATAATTTTTATGTGACACTGCTACTGTTTTTAAAATTTATGCACACCCTTGGTTTATGCACCCTCAGTTGAGTTGTTTTTTAGACATTTGTGATGCCACCAGAATCTGGACGTCGATACCAATAAAATATTGGCCCTGTCCAGTATTTCTTTAGATGTACTTCTACTTCTACTGCAATTACACTTGGCATATAGTCCATCAGCTTGGATTTCCTGCCAAGGAATAAAGTTATACATGTGCGGTAAAGGTGCCATCAGTGCAGAAAATTGTAGTATGTAGATGATGAGTGCAAGGGTGAAAATAAGAGAGCTTGTACCAGGGGCCACTTTGGCAAAAAAGTGGCCCCTGGTTCACCAAGATTTGGAGGAACCAGGGGCCATTTCCAATTACCAAGGGGCCAATAAAAATAAAGATGTGCTGGATGAATTAAATAAGCATTAGTTGCTTTGAATTATATATTTTGGGTTCACTATCCAGGGGGCAGTTTCGTGAGAAAAGTGTCCCCTGGTCAACTACAATTGAGATGAAATCAGGGGCCATTTCAGAGTTTCTGGGGGCCAAACGGCTCCCGTTTCCCACTTAATTTCACCCTTGGATGAGTGATAAAATTATCCAGGCTGCATGCGTATGCCTGTTTATTTATTTATTTATTATTTATTTGGCAAAATTGACAACAATACAGAAAATAACAAATATGCAATCAATCATCATCACAAGAAACACACAACCAAGTCAATGAGCCAGGATAACCCATAAAGTTGGCTAAATATGCCAACTTATTTCCAATGGGGTCCAAAATGAAAAGGTGCCTGCAAAAGGGAGATGAAAACAGAGCCACAAGAGGGGACAAAAGAGAAATAAGTTAAACATATTCAGCCATTTCCTGGTTCATTGAGGTTGAAGATAAATGGGTTTTGACATGGGATTTGAAGGAATTCTTGTTGGTGATAGACCTGATGTGAATAGGTAAAGAATTCCAGTCAAGGGTACCCTGATAAAAGAAGGAGTTGGAAGCAAGGCCACTGACTCTGGGGACATGGAAATTATGTGAGCTAGATCTGGTATGGTGAGTGTGAGTGACAGTGGTTTTAGTGAAAAACTGATCAAAGTAAGTGATCAAAGTAAGTGGGACCCATTGCATAGATGCCTGTCATCCATGACTATGAGTACATGTATGAGTGTCAAGTCTGCTTAATGCATGATGTGATGCATACATGTAGACTCGCTCACCAGTCCTATGATACGCTGTACCTACCGACTGGCTCACGCCATTTTGTCTGTCTATGGTCGCATGTCACAAATAGATCACCCAAAAATGGAGGAGCCATAACATGAAAATGCTTTCTTCACATTTCAAGTTTGGTTTATTCTAAAAGTATAATACCTATTGTAGAAAGTTTGGTGTCATTTTGTAGATAATTATGTTCTTTGTCAAATACAAAAAACTCCAAGTCGATTGGACAACTACTTTGAGATTATACTTCAATATATAAGATGTGTCAATGGAGGAGCCGGGGCGGGTGAGCCCCATACATGTAGGGTTGTACACAAAATTGTGAAAATAATAACCTTTGTATCTTAAAAAGTACAACTAGCATGGACCTCAAATTGCACATATATCATCCTGGATTGTAGATCTACCCCATAGTACATCAATTGTAACAAAAGATGTACGGTAACTAATTAATTGCCTAATTAAATGCTAATTAAGACAGTTTACAAAGTTTGCACATAATGCTCCAACATTTCTAAATGGCCTAGATCTCTTGCCTGAGTCACCCTGATTATTCAAAAGTTCACATATATCTTTAAGGAAATTTGATGAGGAATTCAACTATGCTATTAGTTTACATGTAAGTGCCAGACATACAGTAGAGGAAAAAAGTTTTGATTGATAATGTCATAAAACGGTAAAATTATTTTACAATTTTGACCACCCTGTATGTTTAACGCAAGAGATACCAAACTCTTTCTTCCTGATTTGTTTGAAGGACCCATGCAAAGTCTTTCTGAATCCATATTTATTTTGAGCTACATAGCTTTCAGAAAAGGAAAATATGGGGTGTACCATGACAAGAAAGATGCTAATTTTGTTGATGTTTCACCCAGTATATCTCTTACCCACCCTGTATTATGATGTTTTACTTTGTTAATTTGGCATCCTTGTAAACAAGCTTTAATGGTCTAAAATGTATTCATTAAAAGTTGCGTTGAAGTGAATCAAAATTGGTGACATTTTTATCATTTTACAATTACATTACACAAAAGATGACCAATTCATGACATGCGACCCTATGGGAAATACACACTTAATGGTTTGCGCAGGGCAGATATTCGAAAAATTTCTTCAAAATTTAATCAATGGTATAAAATTGGTACCCACCTTATTGTGCTTACTAATTTAAGACTCGGTTGAAACAAAATTAAGGATCTATCATCTATGCATTTTAGTGTCCAAAAAGCAAAATTATCGTCAAAGATCTTCTGAATCCTGCACCCTTGCGAAGGGTGCAGAATTGGAATTTGGGATAAAAATATCCGATCTTAGCGATCAAAAACACAAAATTACAATTTTGGACGTACTATTTTAGCAAAAGACATTATTGCCAAACAATATAGAATAGAACATTTGATGTCAACTTATCAAAATATTGAAGAAATGTGCTCCCCAAACTTGTGGCGAGTTAGACGTTCGCTTTTCGGATCTCTTTCCTTGTTGAAAAGGTATAACGTCGTGAAGATAGGACATCCGGGCCCTACTCTGCCATGTTTGGCTGAGTAACGGTACATGAACACAGCCTTTTGTGCCTATGATGTACATACATGTACATGTAAATTTAATTTAAAATTAGTCATTGTGTAGGGGTGTGTTTATATACTCATGGGTTACTCTGAATCATTTTTGTTTACAACTGCACAAGTATGGCCGAATTGGTCAAGCTGGGAGATTCATAGCGCCCTCTGCGCTTGTTGATCGAGAGACAGCCAAGGCTAATAGAAATTGGCACTACTTTCGTGGTGGTTGTTGTTGTGGATCAAATAATAATAAAGTATGCATAAAACATGTCCGGCACTTCGACAGGGTGATTCTTTGTTGGATTATTTGATCCTATTTGTGACCTCTTCTCATAATTTATTAGTTTCTTTTTCTCACAAGTCTGAAAACATAGAGCGCTGTAAGGGCTGACAAACTATGTAAGCTTATCATGTGTGTGTACACGTTGACGCAAATTCAAGAAAGTAGAAAACTTGGAAGTATGATTATATCTCCTTTAATTTTTTTTTAAATTGATTTTTTTTTAAAGGTTTATAATGTTTTTCCTACCCTTACACAAACTCCAACCCCTTCCAAAACCTTACTACATGTATACAAACCCACCCAAGCCCAATTCTAGCCTAACACCCTTGCCCCAACCCCCAAAAGGGAACCCCCAAATCGGACCTGTATTAGCATGTTTAGCACCCTGAGTAAGGATAAACACTTGTGCTGAACGTCAAATTGGTCACTTATCGCTCACTGTTCAAAATGTGACATCTACACCAATTACAGTCCCCGAAACTGTCTACTTTTTAGCCGACCTCAATTCCGAAACATTTAGTGATAGTTAAAAATGCGATCCCCAACCCTTTGGTTACCTTTGGACGAATTTGTAGAAATCTCCGCGGAGTCTCCGTGTCTGAAATTCCCCAGTACAAACATCGAAAATGTCGCATTTCTCAGTTCCGGTGATGATACTATATCCGCATCGCTGTTTTCATACATGAATATGCATATCTCTGACCCCTGTAAGGTCAAAAACGTGGCGTTGATTTCAACCAATCCGATCCACCGATTGTGACCACGTGGTCGGTTTCATGAATATTTAATAAGCAGCTTGATACTGACGTCATATCTGAGGTGACCAGGAGGCAGGAGATACCATTTTGGTCAACTGAACTCGACTCGTGCGTTCTTTTGGTTGACATAAATCGAACAACATTCTCAATAACGGGTAATAGTAGGATTTCAATTTTTTATTAATGAAGTTACTTGTAGTTTTGAGGAATGACCAAGTTGTTTTTGGAAACTTAGATGTTTGTTTCAACTGATGATGTAGGATCGCAAGGTGAGTGAATTCGTGAAGAGATTTGCTTGTTTGAGTGATAGTATACGGGATGTACAAAAAATGTAGGCTAGTCCTCTGTGTTTGACCTGCTCCGATGTCTCAATTCACGCGGAATTATTCATACCTGAGTAACCAGACAGCAATACTGCGTATTGCTGAACCAGAAATAACATGTTTAGTACCGTATATGCATTAATACCGTATATTAATAAGTTTCAATTACTTTATTTAGCCTCATCTCATCAAAATGGCAATTTTTTATGGCTAATTATAGGAAGGAGAACCCTTTCACATAATTTTGTAAATTAAAAAAAATTCTATTTAAAATTCTGAAAATACAAAAAAAAAATACATTTACGTGCAAAAGCTTTTTTCTTCTGGGTAAGAATTTTTTTTGCAGGTTAGAAATTTGATAAATAGGTCCATGCATGCATGATATCAAATTTCTAACCGGCAAGAAAAAAACTGTTGCATGTAAGAAAATAATTCTTACCCAGAAGAAAAAAAGCTTTTGCACTCTAATGTATTTTTTTGGTATTTTTAGAATTTTTGTTTTTTAAATTTCCAAAATTATGTGAGAGGTTTCTCTTTTATTTTGTTAGCAATAAAAATAACAATTTCAATGAAATGAGGCAAAGTAAAGTAATTAAATTTAAAACATTAATACATTCATGCATTAGGTCAGATTTTCAGGTGAAATCAATTTCTCCCCTAATTCCCTTTTTGGGTAAGGGCAAATAATGGTCTTGGGTTAGGTTAAAGGTTAGTTGGGCTAGGGTAGGCTTGTATACATGTAGTAAGGTTTGGGTAAGTAAAAGAGTCCAAGAGTAGAAATATTTGGTGTCAAACCACATTTGTATAAATATAAATTTATTTGCGTAGCAAAATTAAACACAAATTTTCGGTCATAGACCTTTGTCAAGTGATGACTTGCTCGAGAACTCTAGCCAAGAATTTGCTCACTGATAGCTTCACATTCTAGGCTAGAGACCTTTGCATTCAAAATCTAGTCGGATTCGCTGAAGCATGACACCGTGTAAAGCAATGGAAGGTCAGAAGTAAACACAGCCCGATCACGACAGGCGATTGCATCAAAAATGTTGCTAAAATTACACTTCAGCAAAATTTTAGACTGTCCAAAATACATAAATCTTGCTCAAAAGATACAGTTGACTCATCAAAATAACTTTCATTCAAATTTCAACATTAACAGAATAAATAACCTCCGTGTAAAAAATTGAACCGCTGTCCGACCGAAAAACCATAGTAAAGTACTCTAGCATCGAATGCGTAACTATCGTGTGCAAATTCGAAGCTAGAGTTCTCGAGCAAGTGATGACCTTAGTAAGGTTTGGGGGTGGGTTAGACTTTTTGTAAGGGTAGGAAAAACATTGAAAAATTTTTTTTTGCATTTAATGGGCGGTTACACGTGAAAGCGTTTAAACGTAGACACCCTTAAATACTACATGTATGTCAATTAATTTAGATGCCAAGACAAACTGATATCGTAAAAGTCACCGGCGCTTGCAAAAGTTATGAAAAACTCTGTACAATGGTTTTCTCATCTCATCACATGTGAGCTCATGTGTATAGCCATGGTCGGGTCATGTAGGCCTATTTGCATGCTTGTTGTGGGTCGACCTGGCTAAAAATCCTGGGCGTTTGTGGGCCGAAAGTGGCAACCAAAAATTTACGGTCGACCTGGGAGAAACCGATTTACGATAACTTAGGTGGTCTATCATGTGCGATACGTTATTTTGGGTCAACCTGGGATTTTTTTCTCCCAGCTTGACCCAAAATGCACAAGTATGTGTGTAATTTTAGTGAACGTTGACTGACAAAAGCAAATGTCAAATAATAGGCCTACGTGTCGCTTTTGAAAAACAGCGAATCATGCGCATGCTCAGCTATACAAATGACTTCGTACCCATGCACAGCATGGGTACGAATAAGCAGTATACAAAGACAGTGTACATGGATATCCATGGAGGAGCTGTCAAAAATTACATATTTCAAAACCAGGATAACTATACCCATTATGAAAATTTACACAAACCCATCATTTTCAAAATACACTGAAACCCTATATTCCATTTTTGAAAAATATGATCCCTAATGTTTACTTACTTTTGTTCAGCAAAAACCAAATTCCAGTTTGTCAAATTCATGTCTCAGAATGTTTATATTTTGTAGACTGATAAATGTTTTCATATATTGCACCCAAGTGTCAGTGCTAAACCCCTCATGTGGAGCAAATGATATTACAAGAAGTCAATTTGACCAACCACATTATAGATTAGGCTGTTCTTCCCCATCCATAATGTGTTTTGAAGCATGACCAAGCAACACCTTTAATCTACTCAAGGCTAGAGGGGGCACACCACTAAATCAATGCGCCATTTGTGTAACCCTAATGAATGAGTTCCGGTAAAAAACAGAAACTTTTTGAGGTATTTTGGGCTGGTCTGTAGACTTATTTCAGAAAGAGTGGCGAATTTTAGCTTAAATAAAAGTGTAAAGCCTATACATAAATTTGAGTCGCCAAAAAAGTCGCATTTTTATAATTATTGAGAAAATAGGTCCATGAATTAAAAAATGGCAGAATCGGGTTTGCAGTCTTGAGAGCATGTCAAAAAACAGGAGGGCGCTGTTCGCGGCCTCCTAGCGGAAAAACGAGATGGAAGAACCCCCATACATTGAAACATATGTTAAACTTTCATCGATTTGCAATCGACTGGTCATCATAAAATATTTTAAAACGAGCCCAAAAGGCCTCAAAATGAGCAAAGAAAACCGGTGTTTTTACACGCGTTTCAATGGGAAGATTATTTAGTGGTGTGCGCCCTTCGAAGGGCCTAGGCGTAAAATCGTGCTCTTGAGAGATTCAGCCAAAATTGAAGTTGGCTTTCGATTAAATTATGCGGTTTTTGATTTATATAGATAGTTTTTATGTTAGTGAATATATTTAATGCGTTTTAGATGCAAGTCGCGCTGAGTTTATTCTCTCAGAGGCCTTCAAAGTTAAAGAAACTGTCAAAATTGTGAGAAAACTAATATTTCTCAGATTTGAAGCAAAATTGTCTTAAGGTGACAAATCGGCACAAGTCTTTTAAACCTCTCAAATCTTAATTATTTTATGGGGGGGGTGTTTGTTGTAAAATCATTAATATATAGACCTTTGCCATTATGAAACCTAATTTCTTTTCATTTTAAAGCGGTTTTTAGCAGATAAACGGTCTAAAACTATATGTTGAGAATTGGTATTTAATGCAAATCTAGGAAATAAGCACAAATGGTCAAAATGTTGAAAATGTGCACATTTTTGGCATGCACCATGTATCTTTGATAGGACATTTCTCTTGATGTGGATGTCACAGAGCACTCAAACCTTGAGTGTTTTACTCAAAACATTTTATATTTCAAGAAAAATATAAAAAAATTCGATTTCATGAACATATTCCTTGAAGGGGGCACACCACTAAATCAATGCGCCATTTGTGTAACCCTAATGAGTTCCGGTAAAAAACAGAAACTTTTTGAGGTATTTTGGGCTGGTCTGTAGACTTATTAATCAGAAAGAGTGGCGAATTATAGCTTAAATAAAAGTGTAAAGCCTATACATAAATTTGAGTTGCCAAAAAAGTCGCATTTTTATAATTATTGAGAAAATAGGTCCGCGAATTAAAAAATGGCAGAATCGGGTTTGCAGTCTTGAGAGCATGTCAAAAACAGGGAGGGAGCTGTTCGCGGCCTCCTAGCGGGAAAACAAGATGGAAGAACCCCCATACATTGAAACATATGTTAAACTTTCATCGATTTGCAATCGACTGGTCATCATAAAATATTTTAAAACGAGCCCAAAAGGCCTCAAAATGAGCAAAGAAGACCGGTGTTTTTACACACGTTTCAATGGGAAGATTATTTAGTGGTGTGCGCCCTAGATGACAGCATGTCATGTTTTAATTGGCCAACACCAAACATGTGATACACATGGCAGACCTAAGCCAAGCTCTTTCAGTGAGTATGAAATCTCTGTTACCAGTGTATTGAAAAGCACATGTTCGGTGAAGTGCATCAAAGAAATAAATTGTTTTTTCAAGACTTGATACAGACTATTAGGCAACATGCTGTACATAAAGGCCTACAGGCTGTAGTTTGCCAAATGAAAATGGTGGCAAGTTTGATCAGAAGAATTTATGTTGTGGAATTAAAACATTTATACATCATTTTTGGCAACAAATTTCAACAAAATTGTTATTTTAAAAGGATATTCTTACAGAAGGACTTCTCCTTATCAAGTTTAGCAACAAAAGACATTGGTGAGTAAGTAACTTGTTCAGTAAAAAAACCTGCTGCACATGGCCATGTCATGGAAATCAAGATTTCCTAGTTTCCATGTGGATTGTTAATTGATACCATTTTCCGCGTATAATGCTCAGCATGCAAATACAACGGCGATTTAGTACACTGATCATGCATGCAATTCAGATTTCTGCAAAAGCGATTGAGTATAAATGCATCTTTAGAAATGACCGGCGATTGTGTGTTCTCAAGTGGGCTTTATCAATATCATGACTCATGTTTATTAGCAACATTTGTTTTGGTTTGAACAAGCATTTTGAAATACTTTCAACTTTTGTACTCAATCGTTCAAGCATGCTCAACAAATTTTTCAATGCAAGTACCTCTGGACCTAAAACTTTTTTGTAGAAGTAAAAACGGATACTATGGCCAGAGTTCTAGCATGGCGAGTAGAAAAAATAATTCCCATTCAAACGCAACGGAAACTGAAAGTGCATTTTAATGCTAGACATGCATGCATGCCTGTTTGCAGAACGAGAATGAGAATAATAAATTATAAAGCTTGAAGCTTACATGCTTACCGATCTGTTCTATGCAGTAGCTAAATAGAATCCTGTTGATGAACTTTGAACCTCAATGTTTCAGCTTGGTTCCAAATGTTGCAGCACATGCACAAATACCGGTATTTACAAAACAAACACACACACCCACGGTCCACACATGCATCACCATCGAATCAGATGGCAGTGTTGCCAAAACTTTTCAGCGTCAAGGCGCGGCGCATTGACTCGCCAGGCCGCGGTAAATGATTCTCAAGTAGCCCAATTTTTTAAGCATCCAAAAAGCGCCCAATACCGGATATTTGGGCGGATTAACCCGAATTTAGAACGCAAAACACCCAATTGGGCGGAAAAGCACTTGACTTTGAAACATCCGGTACTTACTGAGAAGTTACTGACCGATCAATAAATGGTCACAAAACCCATTGTAATTTCAATTTGGAGCTTCAAAGACTCAAAACCTTTATAAATCGGCTAAATTGAAAGGAAAATGCATCAAATTAGTGCCGCGGCCTGAGACTGGCAAAAGTAGCCCAATTTTAGACAAGTAGCGGCATGCTTTTTTGAGTAGCGGCAAGTGATCGCCAAGTAGCCCAATTGTGCGCCTAAGGCGCGGCGTTGGCATCACTGTCAGATGGATGATGAAGAATGAATGGAGTCAATCAATTATCTGATCGATATCGACCATTTGCGGTTGGGCGGAATATTTAATATAACGGTTCTGAAAAGTGTAATTTTGGGTGCTTTGTTATGCAGCACATACATGTTGTGCACCAGCCTTTGCTTTGGGCGCATCATCATGAATGAGTGACGAGTGCTGAATTTAGGGGGCTGGCATTTTTGTAGGAGATCAGAAAAAAAATAACAGAAAAACATGAAAGAACACTGAAATGCATTAGGTCTATAATAAATGAATTATGTATTATATAAAGAAAAACAGTATAGACAAAAGTAAAATAGGCAAATTAAGTAAATGAAAAAGGAAATAAAGGGACAAACTGAGATAAAGTAAATATTTCGAATGAATAGAGAAATATGAAGAAAAAATGCAAATACGTACAAAGAAATGAATAAATAGAAAAAGATTAGAATAAGAACGAAAAGAACTACATAGTTTGAAGAAAAGGAAAAAAAAATCCTCCTGATGAGAAGAATAAAAAAAGAAAATGAAAGGGAGAAAGAAGAAAATAAAGTGTGGGTGGGCCTAACTAATAGAAAAGCAATAATGATATTGAAATAAAACAAGAAAGAAAAATCCACATGATCAGAATATTTTGTATTATTAATATTAATTTATTATTATTAGACACAGTGCGCTACCATGGCTACTACAATGCTAGCGTCGGTCCAACAAATTAGGTTCTACCCGGCCTGTGCCTGCTGCATCACAGGGCGCCGCGGGTACTCCATAATAGGCCTATCAATATTGGATCAATCGATCAATTAGATGTCGATTGACAGGATAGCGGTCAACGGATTACTGTGTGACAACAATAGCTGACCGGAAGGTTACCTGTCGTCCCGTAGACGCTTGTGGAGATAATCATTCTGTTTACCCCACAAAATTTATTATCATAATCAAGCCATTTATCTCAAGTGTTTGTCCACCGTTTATCGGCATCTTCATCCCCTCCTCTATTATTATTCAGGTATCATTTTGATCAAACCATAAAAGGTAGGCCCTAATCCAATAATATCACCAATTCTGAGATTTTCTCTCTCCTCCTTATTGTGAAGGCATAAGGGATCAAAATGTATAATCCCAAAATTATGTTAATTGGGATTATGAAACTAACGTTGGTGGCCGCAATTAGGCCCTGCGGGGATCTTTACCCTATCGTGATTGGTCGAAAGTGATCAGGAGATGGCCTGACACACCCTGGTCTGAAAAATCAGGGGAGATCCCAGTGTCTTTGATTTGTGACCACCATCGGGAGAGGACTTGTCTTCAACCTTACTCTCCACCAACTAATCTAGACCAGACTTATCATTTCGTTTGCCATCAAGAACTTATATTATTCAGCCATCTTCATCAGCCTAAATAAATATATATTTAACCAAAAGTTATTGGTTTCCTGCTTATGTGTTTTCATCGGTGCTCCTCCAAAAGAACCTGCCCGTTACTCGCTCACCATCTTCATTCAGAACAAAGTCGTTGCTAAGCAGTGTCGGCTTCACTACGCGAACCAAAGTCATAGGTCTAGGTACTTGTTTGTCTGGGGGTGTGGGAGAGTAAGGTAGACTCGATCCTCCAGTCCTCGAATACTCACGCACGGCCGCTCCACTGTGCTGTATTGAGGACTGGAGCAAACAACGTTCTAAAACAGGAGCAGTGAAATATGAATATTTAGTAGATTTTGATTACGTCATTGCGCGCGGAGACGCGGAATCATAAACCTGATAAACACTTCAGAGCCCTGATCTGACGCTTAACCAGTACTCGGCAGTTTATTTTTAAGTTCCCTGTATGTTGCGAACAAACAAATTAACAACTAGCTACAAAATCAGCTAAAATCCACTCGTCGCGTACGCATCTTCATTTTTTCATAAGCGGATCGGATCCCCCGTTTTAAACCTTCTTTGCCGTCAATTTTGAGTTACCGTTGTTATCGCCATTACATATTTCTCAAATTTTCACTTTTTAATGAACTTTGCGATGATGTAGGGCCTATATGTCTTTGAAAGTATTCATGGGAAACACTTTTATATTTGCAACACACTGAGACCATTTGCACCCGTCAAGTCATAATAGTTGCCTTGATTTTGAGGAGGAAAGATCGTCGCCACTCACCACAGTGATGACATGCATTCACCGTACAAACTACAGTACCGACTGCCTCGGATTTTAATACGGTAAGCATGGTATTCAAGTGTCATTGAAACATACGTAGGATGTGCATGATTACTTCATTTTGTACAGGCCATATCTTTTACGGGGTAAGAACAGTGTCAAGACTCATGATTGACTGAATTTCAAAGCAAAACGATAGCATGATTGATAGTATTCGGAGGCTAGGCATGCTAGTAGGCTAGGCTAAGTAAGGCCTATCACGGTGCAATAAAATAAATATATTAATTAAAGTTTGTTCGGTTTATATAAGGCGGAAAAAATAACGCCGTGTAATGATATAGAATGGCTTGTACGCGGCTGGGCGCAATGTTTACGCTAGTTGTGCATAATTACGTAATGATCGGTGCACGCCAGGGTTGTCAACTTTTTGGAATTGCTACAGTACAGTCTGTCGAAGTACAAAGTAAATAGACCTCGGAAACTGGAGGAATGAGAATATTTATTTCAGTGCAATGCTTCTTTGGCGCGCCAACTGCTGCGCGATTTGTATTTCCCGATGCCACAAATTTGGTTTGTACTTCTATGTGGACAGACTGTAGGCGTGAGACACTTCCATACCGGGGCGGAATTATTTTTTGCAAATACACTGTTCATTTTGACCCATGGCTATGTAAGCCACGCCACTTGAGAATCTAAAAATTGTGATTTGTGTGTGTGATTGGGGGGGTAATTATTTTTACGATGCATGAGATTTTACTCATTTTACAGCTCTTTGCGTGAGATTTACTAGGTGTGAGATTATACAACCTTGGCGTGAGACCGTGAGAAAATTACCAAATGCGTGAGACTCCCAGCCAGTGCGTGAGAGTTGACAGCCCTATAGTGCACACTTGAATTTACGCGATCGTGAGAAGGACTTTGATGCGCGCAGTAACAAAACCTGAATAATTTCCGCCAAATAAAAACTGAACAGTGCGCGAATCAATATTGATTCTTGCAGAATAAATTTGCGGGAATCATTTGATTCTCGCAAATCCTCTTCTGTGTAAACTACAAACGTTTGCAAGAATCAACTTTGATTCACGCAAATCTGTTTACGAGAATCTTTGCGAAAAATTCTGACCCTGAAACAGGGACGAAATTTTCTTATTAAAGGTTGCTCAATTTTAAAGTCTTATTTTTGAATTTTCACAACTAGGTTGTAATCAGTGATGTCAACTTGAAGTGAACTGGACAGTAATACAGCAACTGCATTCTGGAGATGTTCATTGTGACTTCAAATCATGGTGTATGGAGAACTCAACTGTGAATCATCAAAAATCTGGTACGTACAATGAGTTTAATAAATTTTTATTGTTTTATATGAAGGATTATGCCGTAAGGTCTAAGGCAAATGAATGTATGTTCCGGGCAGGCCTCAAAATACTTTTTTGAATAGCTATTTTTGACAGATTCCGGGACAGATTCCAATCAAAATAGCCCTCATGTGTGTATTTTGCCATTGCCAATTTTTTCCATGGGGTTATTTTGGGAGAATTGGGGGAGAATCGCCTTTTCCCCCCGTGAATTTTGACCCCTGGTATCGAAGGACCAGAATACTTAGTCATCATCTAGGCCAAGTCGCCCCTACTTGCAGCTGAATTGCACTTACTCTCTGTAAAATTATATACCAAATTATTCTTATTATAATTCAATCAAATGTCATTCCTCGTCAAGTGTTGACAAAGGCAACAGTGTTTGCTGAAACGTTCGCAAGTAAGTGCATTATGCTTAATTGGATCACATACAATGAACATCGGTTACTGAATTTCAACATTTCAGGTAATTTTGTGCCCGGGTAGCGGCGAGTCCCAGCGCATTTTTCGGGCGGGTAACCGGGTACCCGAAATTGCAACCAAAAAAAAATCCCTTTTTTTTTTTTTTTTTTTTTTTTAAAGTTATTTAATTTTTCGGTTTTCCTGGACCTAGGCCTAAATACTTGGATCATTCATGGTTGAACTAAAAAAAAAAAAAATTGCATGATGTTTATTGAATTTGAATGCATTTTGATATTATTTATAGAGTATGACACAAATACAAATTATCAATTTTCATATTAAAAACACAAACGATCATGCAATTTATTTTTTAGGTCAACCATGAATAATCCTAGCATTTAGGTCTAGGTCCTGCACTACAAAACCGATTTTTTTTAAATTTTTTTTTTAAATTTCGGAAACCCAGGCAGGGTATTTCCTGCCCGGGTACCGTAATTTCGGGCAGGTACCCGCGAGCCCACCCGAAAAACCCTGGCTTAATATGTATGCATAATTCAAAATCAAAATCAAATGAGAGCATTCAAATTTCATGGAATCATTTTAGCACTGCAATATCCCAGGTTGTTATGGAGCCCCAGAAATGGCATGGAAAGAAAAAAAATAATCATAGGAGATTCAGGGCCCTGATTTAGTAGCTTTAGGCCCCAGCTTAGTAACACAGGGCCCTGACTTAGTAATTTGGGGCCTGGAGATAGAAACTTAGGGCCCTGAAATAGTAACTTAGGGCCCCAACTTAGTAATTTGTGCCCCCGACGTAGTAACTCAAGGCCCCAACTTAGTAACTCGGCCCCTAATTACTAAGTTGGGGTCCCAGCTACTAATTAGGCGGGGCCCAAGTTACTATCTCGGCCCAAGTTAATAAGTTGGGGCCTGAACTACTAAGTCTGGGGCCCAAGCTACTAAATCGGGCCCCAAGATATGTTTTCTTTCCATGCCACTTTGTGGGCTTGGTAAATTAATGCTCAATTTAATGTTGAGCAAGAAAAATGTATTAAATTAAAAATATTTTTAATTGATTTTTTTTACAGATGAAATTTGAACTTGTACTGCTGGAACTGAAAGGAACCACCTGCAGCAACAAGCTAAAGCAAGAGAAGGGAATGAGATATGTACCAAACTTGCTGAAAAGGTACCCGTCGGCCATTGCAAATCCACATACACCTTCAACAAAGAAGAACCCCCACCACCGGACTTTACCACAGTGGAACTCATATCATTTTGAAATACTGACCACAATCGCACCCTGGGCCACACGCCCACACCCTTACCCTGATCAAGTTTACAAAATGCTCCACACCCAGACCTTGATATATGTGCCTATTCAGACTATAACTTTGTTACAGCTCTGGCAGAGATGGAAGTTTTGTTGGTCATGTATGAACTATGTGTATGTACCTGTGGACAATGTTATTGGTAAATCAGCAGTGTTGGGCAATTTCATTAAAATGTGTTCATAAGGCAAAAAAAGTTGTTTGCTTGTCCTCGTCCGATCGACCGTCTCATCCGACCGACTGTAGAACTTTTTTTTTGTTGAAAATTTTATCTTAATTTTTACTGGATTGGAGTGTCCCTGGACCTAGAGCCAAATGCTAGAATCATTCATGGTTGACTTTAAAAAATAACGTTTTGTGTCTTAAATATGTAAAGCTATAATTTGTATTCATGTCAATGATGTCATGGTCTATTATGGTGCAAATCCAATGCATTTTGAAATCATGTTATATTATTATTATTGTTTTTTACAAAGTCAACCATGAATGATCTCAGCATTCAGCTCTTGGTCCAGGGACACTCCAAATCCAAAATAAAATCCCAATTGGGGGCATAGGGCCTGCACTTTGGCTCGACATTTGAAAGGGGCGTGAATTCATTTTTGGATACGCCCCTATTATAATTAGGTAATACTCGACTCACACACATTCCCTATATTAATATGTATATACATGTACCACATGTAGTCAATCTGTCTGCTTTATCTGTATTGTGCCGTTCTTAAGCAAATACGGTAGTTAAACACGATTTCATCAAACATTATAACAATAGCTCTTTTACAGTGTGCAATCATCCCGGGCAATAATTGGGCAATAATAGAGGATGTGCGTGAAATTATTGATTGGCTCCATACAAAGGAATTGAACCGGTGTCCTTCACCGTAATCATGGCACAATGCAGTGCATTCAATCAAACGTTGTCGTCAACCTATTTGATCGTATTTGTGCATTTGTTATGTGTGTGAGACGAGCTGTCGCGGTAGATTGCAATAGCTTGTAATCATGCTTTTGTTGAATGAATTTGAGTACTCCGCCATATTTACGGTATGATACGTCATAATCTAGGTGATTATTTGCATTGGATGTCTTGAATACGCTGGCGAGGTTGTGTAATAATCGGATTAATGCTATAACAGTAGGTGAATACAAGTTTTGAATATATCGCGTTGCAAAGCCCCATTCAGTGATCCCAGCGAAAGTGAAAAAAAATCAAATTGTTACTTTTATAAAAAATTTTAATGAAAAAAATTGGCACAAAGCCCAAGAAAACGGCAGTATTGACGAAGTTGAAGCCCCATTCAAATACATGTAGCTAATTTATATATACTGTCAGTATATAAATTACAGATTCACGTAAATGCATTATTTTTGTCTTAAATAGGCCTACACGGCTTAGGGCTGAACCACTAGCAGAAGACACCAAGTTGATGTTTTATGACCTTTGACATTCTTTTGTGGCGAGTGACATGGTCAGTTCAATTCACGCCGAGTGTCCTTGACAGGTTTAACTCTGCTTCGGTGGTCATGAAAGAATTCAAAAGATAACCTCTGCCCCAACAATCCCAAGCAATTTAGCCCTAGAACTCTGGCCATAGTATCCGTTTTTACTTCTACTAGGGCCAGAGGCACTTACATTGAAAAATTTGTTGGAGATGCTTGAACGATCCAGGGTTGCCAAAAGATTTCAGCCCGAATCGTGGGTCAAAAAATCGAAAAGTCGCCCAATTTTTCTCTTAACCATTGGTTTCTATGGGGCAGGAAACTAGCGGAAGTCGCGGGAGCCAATGTTGAAAAGTCGCCCAATTTTTTTCTTAACCATTGGTTTCTATGGGACCGAAAATTGTCAAAAGTCGCGGGAAAAATCTTCAAAATTCGCCCAATTGGGCTACCAAATCGCGGGTTTGGCAACCCTGGAACGATCCAGTACAAAAAATGACAGCATTTCAATGCTTGATCGAGGTCACTAATTAACATGATAAAACCCACTTGAGAACACACAATCGCCGGTCATTTCTAAAGATGCATTTATACTCAATCGCGTTTGGAGAAACCTGAATCGCACGCATGGTCAGTGTACTAAATCGCCGTCGTATTTGCCTGCTGAGCATGCGCATGATTCGCTGTTTTTCAAAAGCGACAAGTAGGCCTATATTGACACCCTCTGTCGGTCAACGTTCTCTAAAATTGCACACATAACTTGTGTAGTTAGCGACAACGATTCAGTCTGGGTATAAACACAGCTTTACACAATGACTAATTTACATAGGCACAAAAGACCGTGTTCATGTACCGTTACTCAGCCAAACATGGCAGAGTAGGTCCCGGATCTTCTGTACATGTTCCTATCTCCTCAACGTTATACCGTTCCAACAAGGAAAGAGATACGAAAGGCGAACGTCTAAAGCAATTGTCTGAATGAAACTGTTCTTCGGATGATGTATCATAAGAACTCAGTCGTCAAATGATGATAGTCACATAATGACCAAAAGATTATTACTGACTATATCATTGAAGACTGAGTTCCGCAGTCTTGTACAAAATCTGAATTTTGATGATTTTTACGATCGCCCGGATGAAAAAAAATCACTGAATGGGCCGTTAGTTCCCTCCTCTCCTTACACTGGCAATATGGATCAAAGAAAAATAAAGAAAAAAATAAAGAAAACAAGAAAAAAAAAGACAAAGAAAAGAAACCATAAAAGAAAAACAAATATGAAAAGTTCGAACAATATTTGGTTTATAAAATTAATGTGACCGTGATGAGGCTCGAACTCACCACCTTCCGATTTAAAGTTCGAAGCGCTAGTGTACCAAATTCTGATGCCTTACCAAGTGAGCTGTGCTCCTGAGATACGAAATAAAAATAAAATAATACACTGTATACCTGCTTGTGTCGGTAATTGATTTGCTCAAATTCCATAATGGTACAGTGCAATAGAGCAAAAATGCCCAAAATTTAAAAGCTATATAATTTATGACCACTATACACTACACATAGTGTACTAATACAAGGGAATTTCAACGTAAGAATCCAAACAATTAAGTACCAACATGCACAGCTTTTACCTTATATCACATTGGGTTTTTAACAAAATGTTATCAAACCTCTACTGTGATTGGAAGCTGCACAAGGCATCTCTTTGATAGCTGATCATGGCCATCCATTCAGCAAGTGGCTACTAACTGACCTTGACAGGCTTGAATGAGCACTGTCATCTGCTACAAAACCATCACACTCTAGGACCTGGTCACTCCATAATGCTACAGCTACAGGGAGCACAGTACTTTGACAATGGAGTGAAAGACTATTATTATTGATTAGGCGCGGATTTTAAAAGTACAGCTCCTATGCGTGTATAGCAAAAAATTGGAATAGAATGTTTGGAATCATGTAACTAAAGTACTAAATGCATTCTGCAAAATGCGCTCTGACCAATTTATAAAGCATTTCATTAGCTTTAATTTGACATATTGTTTGACATATTTGGAATTATGGTAAATCATTAAATAAAATATTTATTAATTAATCAATTAGGTCAATTAATTTTCTCTGACAGAATTGTAGGATTTGACAAGAGCCATCTTTCTTGTAAGTTTGATTCTTATAACATACCGGTATCGTATTGCGTCCCGTTATAGTTGCAAAAAAAAAAACGCGTGCAGGACACACATACGCACACACACACACCCAGAGGATCGTACCGTTTTACAATCGTATAACATTCATTGGCGCTAGTTGTAGTAAATTTCAATTTTCTTTGCTTTACCTCACTTGTTCTGCTCAAAATTAAAAGGGGACATATCTAGCTGACAGTAAAAGCTTACATTTTATGGAAATTATGTTTAACTATTTGCTTAAACAGCACAAAACAGATAAAGCAGAAAAATTTACTATACATATAATAGGCTTATACATGTATGGTATCATGCCAGGGACTGTTTAAGAATATAACATTAGATTTATGATATTTACTTCGAGGACTGTTATTTATCAAAAATGTGAAAAATATCAAATTTTAATAATTTGTCATAAAATTTGTATTATATCGTGAATTTCAAACAATGAAATTTATTTGATATCAGAAAGACATTCTTCGTATTCAGAATGCAATTCGATATGTCTGATGTGCTCTCATGTCCCACAAAAAATACTATCGAAACGCTCAAAACGCTCATTCCAGCCAGATCCCTTAATTTGGTTAATTTTCTTTTCTTGTTTTCTTTCTTTATTTTTCTTTGATTTATATTGCCAGGGTAAGGAGAGGGAACTAAAGGCCCATTCGGTGATTTTTTGATTTTTTTTCATCCCGACGATCGTAAAAATCATCAAAATTTTGGACATTATTATGACTGTCATTTGAGGACTGAGTTCTTATGATCCGAGGAGCAGTTTCAGACAATTGCTTGGGATTATTGGGGCAGAGGTTATAATATGTACACTTGTAAAGCGCGCAGATCCGCAATAAACGCTCGTGGCGCATACAGAGCAAAACAAAATATACCAGCAGGAAAAATGGAAACAAGGAACAAATGCAATCAACAATAGTACATTTCAAGATACATGAAGTAAAAAATAACATAGTAAACTACAAATTAATCCAGCTCATAAGCAAGTTCGAAAAAATGTTTCTTGAGTGAGGATTTGAATGACTCGATTGACAAGCAACTGCGAATAAAATTGGGAAGACTGTTCCATATGCGAGGGGCTGCCACAGAGAAGGCGCGATCACCCCATGACCGAGATGATTTAGGTTGAACAAGGAGGGTTTTATTTGCGGAACGGAGACCGGGGCGAGAAGGGTTATAAAAGTCAAGAGGTTATCTTTTGAATTCTTTCATGACCACTGAAGCATAGTCAAACCTGTCAAGGACACTCGGCGTGAATTGAAAGACCATGTCACTCGCCACAAAAGAATGTCAAAGGTCATAAAACACCACTTTTGTGTCTTCTGCTATCTAAAGGCATATGGCTGATTTTGTACCTTTCGTCATTGTCATAGATGTGCTAACATAGCTTGCTAGTGCAGTGGTTCAGCCGAAAACCGTGTGTCTAAGACAAAAAATAATGCATTTACGTGAGTATACAAGTGAAGATATAGCCAATTAGTCTTAAAACCGCTTGGGCCACTTTTGTCTAAATGTTACAGAAGTGACTGAATAGAGTTAAACCATGGACGGTGCTCTTATGATAGGTCAATTTAAACAATGGGGTATTCGAAGTGGTAGAAATGATTACATGATAAAATATCTCCTTGAGTTTTTGAAAGTCACAACTAAGCACTGACATAACAACTTCATTTACTAGAAATCGTGGCTGCAGCTCAACACCTTCAACCCAATTCACGTTGGAAGAGCGTATTTTTATGGTTGTGACATTCGGTAGAACATGGAGTCAAGCAGAAACCATAAGATTATTTATAGCTCATTTTCCAAACTCACGTCTTCCTTCAAGGCATACAATTACATATAACTATGAGAAGTATATAAACTTTGTTGACAGAAATGCTGGCAATAGTGGTCGCCCCAGAATAGCTAGAAGCCCAGCTGAACTTAATTTCAAATTTTTATTGTTTTGTACTTATGGGTGCAAAAACTGTTCTCAATTTTACCAATGATATCTCAGGGATATGAGAAATTACTTCATTTATAAGATAATTCGAAAGAGATTTCATGACTTCATTTATAGTTTTGTAAAGAAATATCATATTATTATTAAGTTCATGTTAATTATATGAAGAAACATCACTTATAATTCTTTTGTGACAGTTCTTTGACAGTACGACGGCAACTTCGTGACCTCTTTTGTTCGATAGAAATTTTTTACGGGTTGGTGAACACGGGTTACGTAACTAAATGTTGAAAATTTGGCCGGCAAACATGTTTTAGCGAAATACCTCCAGAAATGGGAGACACGGGTCGTTTTTTGCTTAAATTGCGTACCATGATCACGGATAAGATACCAAACATTTGTGCAAAGAACAAAAAACGAGTAAAATAATATTGAAAATAAAGAGGCTTGAACATGTCCAAAGTGGCCGGGAAAATGAGAAAAATTGCATGTCACGATCACCAAAATGGTTATATCTACAACTATGAGCAAACGCCGGTCGTATGCTTTTCTGTAATGATAGATATTAACTAACTTGAGCTTGTATTAAAGTTTCAGCGAAAATGATTGGTGGAATAATCGAGTCGTAGGTTGGAAAGTTACTCTCAAAACGGCCCGTGTCTCAATTGTGCGTGTCCCGTTAGTGACAAGTGTCACTAGCAAAATAGCAGCCGGTCTTGTCATTATATCGAATAATAATCGTCAGAATCGTCCAGTTGACCCCAGTGATATTTATTTATTCAAGCAAAATACTGCATTGACTTAAAAAATATTGAAGTCAATATAAAAAGTAATATCACCTCATTTGACTGAACTTAAAAGCAGTTTTAAAAATATTATTGTTGATCGAGTCCCTGAATGAGAAATAAGATTGCAAAAGATACGAGTATGGTACAGCAGGTTGTGATGGTCTAGTGGTTGACGCCGTAGTTTGAAGTGCGAGAGGTTGAAGGTTCGAATCCTACAGCATTTCGACTTTTTCTCTCTTGTTCTGTTAGGCCTATGGTGTATGTGTGTAGGCCCGTCGGTATTATGATCAATTGAAAATATTTCTATGCAACACGTTTGCAATGTTTTTCTTTATGCGTAGGCCTACATATTAAAAAATAAGATAGCGTCAGCCATAATTTACGAATTTCAAACCTGATATTTTGGCATAATATTATTTGTAATTTTTACACCGTTCTTACATGCACCCTACCCAGACATACACATAATTGGAATCAGCGTTTCTTTGTCTAGAGTAACTTTAATTATCTTCAATAGAACACCATAAGCGGTCAAGATAAAAAAAATATTTTCAAAAAAAAAAAAAAAAAAAAAAAACCGCTATGGTAGGGTTCGAACTTAAAAAAAAAAACCGCTATGGTAGGGTTCGAACTTTCAACCTCCGGCACTTCAGGCACGGCCTTAGCCACTAGACCATCACAACCTGCTTAGGCCTACTTATTCGCGTACCTTTTGCAATGTTATTTCTAATTCAGTGTCTCGTTCAACAATAATCTTTTATAAACTGTTTGTAAGTTCAGTCAAATGGCTTGAAATTACGTTTTATATTGACTTTGATATTTTGTAAGACAGGGCAGTATTTTGTATGAATAAACAAATATCACTGTAGTCAACTGGACGATCCTGATAATTTTCCTGCTGACACTGGTCACTAATGGTCACGCACGACTGCGAGGGGAAGCCGTTTTGAAAGCAACTTTCCAGCTGAGACCATAATACCTAATAGGTATTATGGTCTCAGCTTTCCAGCCTACGACTCGATTATTCCACCAATCATTTTCGCTGAAAATTTAATACAAGCTCAAGTTAGCTAATATCTATCATTACAGAAAAGCATACGACCGGCGTTGGCTCATAGTTGCAGATATAACCATTTTGGTGATCGTGACATGCATTTTTTCTCATTTTTAGGCTGCTTCGCGCACAATAAACATTAATTTTCTCCACAATAATTGGACTTTTACACGTTACTGTTTGCCTTATATTCATGTTTCATATCTTATCTATGGGCTCAATATGGAAATGAAGGGAGAAACGACTCGTGTATTCTATTTTTTTTATGTTTTCTGAAAAACTGTATTTGCCACCTGATTTTCAACATTACGTTACGTAACAGCAGAGGTCACCCCGGTAAAAATTACCGGAAGTGAGCTAAGTTGCTGTCGTACTGTTGATGTTCAATGCACGATAAACACAATCAACGCGGTTCAAACTTGATATACGCTAACATGGCAAAAGTGGCCCAACACGTTTTCTGGACGATTTAATTAATCGGACATAACTTTTGAACCCAAGCTAGTAACGAAACCAACTAAACGTCTTCTTTTAGCCAAGATATCACTAATTCTATTGTGTATTACATTTGTGCCGTAACTCTTTTAGTTTTTTCTTGAGAAGTCAAAATGCAATTGTACAAATTTTATTGTTACACCCTGTATTTGAATGGGGCTTCAACTTCGTCAATACTGTCGTTTTCCTGTTTTGTTTTTTTTTTTTTTTTTTTTCATCAAAAAAATTTATAAACGTAACAATTTGATTTTTTTTTTCACTTTCGCTGGGATCACTGAATGGGACTTTATAGCGCGGATTATTCAAAACTTGTTTTTACCTACTGCTATATAGTATTAATCCGATTATTACATAACTTTGCCAGCGTATTCAAGACATAGGTTATGTAGGGATAAACTGTACATGGGTATAGAAGCCCTGCGTGCTTTTATCGATTGGCTCCAAACAAAGGATTTGAACCGGTGTCCTTCACCGTAATCACGGCGCAGTAGCCTACAGTCCATTCAATCAAATGTTGTCAGTGTGCGAGACGAACGATGTATTTATCTGGAGGTCACATCATCACTTATCATGCTTATTGTAAAAAGTTTGTCCAATGCATATACCGTGTGTATTGTTCCCGGGTATTGTCAATACAGTCAAGCAAAGAGGTATTATATTTTGAAAAGGCCGCTATAGTATATTCACAGGGGTGTCTTGAATGGCCAATCATATGGGACATAATCAAATTGCAGTGACTGCTTCCTTTGTTACCAGATGTCAGTCATCTTGTGATTATTGGACCATGTCTGCAAAAAACGAGCCAAAGTGCAGGCCCTATGTTTACTCAAACATGATACTAATACTCGGACGATTACAGTACATGTACTTTAAAAAACACTGACCCAACTTCTGAAAGTGATCTATGGACAAGCTAACAATTTTGGGGCCTAATTGTAGATAGTGAAAATGAAATCAAAATTTGGAAATTAAGAATGCACTTTTCAATAATATAGGGGATCAATGCCAGTCATTATTATGTTTTGATGAATCCAGGTGTGTGAAAATATTGGGATCTAAAACATAATAATGATAAAATTGGATGCTTTACGCCTAACAATATTTATTGGTCTCGCTATGAGTTTTAAAATATTTTACTCGACTACATCTCGTCCAATATTTGAAAACTCGTAGCTCGACCAATAAATATCTAGGCTCAATTGATCCAATTTAAAGTAGGCCCTATAGGGTGTTCAAACCCGGGGTTCAAACCAATGCTTTTCATCTTAAAATGGTTTAAATTGTTTTAAAATTCTCCTCTAGTCCTGGGAAATAAAGGAGAATGGTAAACTCAACAGCCTCATCTCCACTATTCTCCATCAAAATGGAGATTTTGGTATCAGTGTACATGTAAGTCCATATTTTTCTCATTGACCCTGTGAAATATTGGGGCTGAAAGATCATATATTTTAAGAATGTGAAGTGTACATGTACATAATTTGTACAATGCTTTGAATGTTGCTATTTCCTGTTTGACTACCTACATTGTACAGTACCACAATGTAATTTATAAGCTGGCTGCTTTATTATGATTCTTGTAAGGACAAACTATTCTTTGAGACAAACTATTAAATGGCATGGCCTTTATGTTCAAAATAATACAGTTTTGACACTGCCAGTAAAATGTTCTAATTTTAAATAATGTTTTTATTATAAAAATGTAAGACTTGTTTAATAATGTATTTTTGTTTGAATCCTACACTGACTGCATGTTGGACTACTCTGTGTACTATGTTAGTCATGTCTTGGAAAAATAAAATGACAATGAATACCGTAATAATACAAATTTACATGTATCTATGTGTTTGTTTTCATGGTGATACTGGTGTAACCCGGGGGGGGGGGGCACTCACATGTTAAGGTGGTACGGGTATGTGCGGCGCGGCGGTCAAGGGTCCCTTTTTCAGGCTCTCTGCCAGTTCCTTAAGCCCCACATTTGGATCTGCTCCAGTTCTTTGAGCCTCAAACTCTGACAATTGTAGCTCTTTAAGCTCAAATTTGGAAAATAATTTAGAAATTTTTAGCTCAACAGCCTATAATTTGGCCCTAATTTCAGTTCTTCAAGCCCCTATTTTGCCCGAAAATCAGTTCTTAGTTCCCAAAGTTAGGCGCTCTGCGCTGAGTGCCCCCTGGCGATGTAAGGACTGATCAATAATGGTTGAGGGTTTTTTATAGAACATGAAAAAACCTGCAAAAATGTAAAATTGCTAGGGGAAAAATGTTTTGTTCTGATGAGGGGAAAATGGCCAAATCTGTGAATGCCTGCTGAATTCCAATAAAATTGTCAATTTTAAATAAGACTCATCCACAGTTTTTTAGGCCCAATCGAGGGGGGGGGGGGATACTCATGTTTGGGTTGTGGGGGTGCTGCAGAGAATTTGACCCATCAAAACCATTTTTTATAAAGAAATTTGGATATAGGCCTACCAAACATTTTGGCCAAATTTTACGCAACTGAATTGTCTTAGTTTGTTTTCTTGAACAAACATTTGGAGACTGAATTTCAAACATTTGGCTACTGACTATACTGAGAAAATTTTAGGCAAATGTTTTTTATCTTTGATTTCCTCCGCCCCCCCCACCCCTCATTTTATAAAAAAAAAAAAAAAATCCTGGTCCGCCACTGGACATATCAAAATGGTTAGTGAAGTCATTCAGGGGCTATCAATTTCTTCGGACGTGGGGTCCCAAATATATGGGGGATCATAATTTTGTTGGGAGAAAATAGGGGGTCATAAAATTTTGATGCCTAAAATGTAGGGAGTCGAGTCACAAGTTGACCACAGATAGTATGTTTATTTTATTCAAAAAGACTGATTTTAATACAATTTTAGCCTGTTTAGGGGGTAAGGTGTATGGGGGGGGGCATAAAATCTTTGTTGCCGAAATAGGGAGGGGTCGCAATTTTATTGACGCCGACTTTTGGAAAATGTGGGACCCCCCATTTCCGAAGAAAATGAGAGCTACTGCCCAGGGGCATATTTTAATTTCTCATGATGATTGCCTAACATTTAGAAAATCATGCCGTATTTATTTATTTCAAGAGCATAGTTATTATATAATAATTTATATAATCCCCGGGATATAATCATAAACAATATATCCCCACGATACGGGCATTTTGGATTCTTTTTTATACATAGGCCTATGAAAATTACTTGTAATTATCGGCTATCTACGGTAGACAGCAAATTCATCATGATAGTCTCCTCTGCTGCCGGTTTTATCCTACTAACTCAATTATTACTGGCGGAGGAGGAGACTAAAGCCTGTGTTGACCTACTGCGCATGATCAGAACAGCCTAATTAATTATTAATGACATCGTAATTCCATTGTCAAAGTGCTCTTCTTTTTTACACCAAAAGAATTCAGGCCTCGAATAAGGCAACGTGAAGGATTGTGGGTAAAAAAAGGCGCCGCCATTAGAGGCCAGAAGGATTCAGGCTAAGAGTAAGGGTGAGAGGGATGAGAGCGTGGGGGTGTGCGTGAGTGGGTTGTGTATCTTTTATACATTTTACATTATTTTATATTTATATTGTTTCCTATGAGTTATTGTTGTTGTTGTTTTAAATGTATTTTTTGTCTTTTATATGAACGCACCGCCAATTTAGGCGTGTGCCGCTGATTCAAAAGCGTCTGTTCAAATAAATAAATAAATAAATAAAAATAAATAACATTTTCTTGGGGGGGGTCCCAAATATGTTGGTGACCGGAGTGAATTTTTTTGTTACCCCCTATCGCGGTCAAAATTTTTTTACGACCCCCCTATTTTGGTTTCCAAATTTTTTATGCCCCCCTTCCAACTACACAGACTCAAGACAAATTATTCATTGCCGGAACTAAGGTGCGAATCACACCAAAACTCAAGTCAAAGAGTGAAGAAAGTGCGTGGAGCGCGTTAATTTTTTTATTGTAAGTGTAAAGAAGGGGCGCGGAGCACATACAAATTCCCCAATCGATTTAATATTTTAGAAAATCTCTGGGAGGAGGGGGTACTTTTTAAAATGGGCGACGGGATGTGCGGCCGCATCATACTCCCATTTTACACCCAATGACCCCCATTTTTACTGAAATCCCTTTCACCACGGGCACGGCCCTGCCTCTCACCCAATCAATGACCTCCTTCATTTTTTTGTTTTTCTGTCACCAAAAAAACCCTTATCAAGAATTTTAAACAATATTGATGACTTTTTGAAACTTTTGTATCAATGGAAAGATTTCCCCATGCATTCTCACGGTGTAGGCCTACGCCCTACCCATTTTTCGGGCCATGTCACCGAAAGACCCCATTTTGGTGTCTAGGCTCTAAGCAGGTGGTGGCGGATGCAATATCGCCATTTTTTACGTCGCCATTGGATTAACACATATACATGAGTTTACACTATTTCCTATGGCAAAAGGGGGGAGGAGCGGCTGAAAATAATTTTAGGTCCGAAATTAGGGCCCTGAAAAAACTAGTGATTTTTTTCTTTTTGCATCAGGCCTCCCTGTTACAAGTGTTTGTGGATGGTCCCTTACTTCCCTCTGGAATCAAGCCTTGAAAAATCCGTTTGACAGTGGGAACCTGAGTAAACAAACAAACAAACAAACAAACAAACAAACAAACAAACAAACAAACAAACAAAACATGGTATGTTTTTTTCAAAGACATTTCTTGTTTAGTTTAAATTAGTTGGGTGATTTTTATGTGAATTAATCCGCCCAATACTCATTTTGGGTATTTATCGACTATCGATCATCAATCACTTTCCTCTGCATTGACGGCGCGAAGGACCGGTGAAATTCCAAATTGGTAAGCATCTTAAACCGAATTAAAGGTATTTTCTTGCAAAATTTGAGCAAAAATGCATTTGTAGAGGTGTTGATGTAATCCTTGACCATATGATCTGCGCAGTTAATGACCTCACAAATGTGTAGACACTGAAAATTATGCATGTTTGCGTGCCGTGCTTGTGCCAAATTCAGTACGGACGCTCTGTCAGCTATTGCCTGGGCCCGGCATTGTAAATGTACACAGCCAGGCACACACTCACAGTACAGATAGTACTCTCTGGCATGCTGGAGTCTCTCTGCATGTGTGAGGGTCGGACTGTGGGTGCATGGGTGTGACGTGTGTACAGATTACAGTTTACAAATTTTGAATATTAGAAGACTTCATATTCTCAAGTTGAAGAACGACATATGCAGCTGCGCACTGCGATCTAGGTATAATTAATTATTTATAAGTATTAAATTTCATCGAAAACTCGGTTTCTAAATAGAATTTTATTGGAGCGCATTATGTTGATGTTCATCCCCGGTTCCCGCACTCTGCTGTGCATCCACAGGTATTCATGCTTGTTGGTGAACTTTAAAAGCACAGGCTCCTTTTGCATTTACCCTGAGACTGAGTAAAGATAAACACTTGTGCTGAACGTCAAATTGGTCACTTATCGCTCACTGTTCAAAATGTGACATCTACACCAATTGCAGTCCCCGAAACTGTCTACTTTTTAGCCGACCTCAATTCCGAAACATTTAGTGATAGTTAAAAATGCGATCCCCAACCCTTTGGTTACCTTTGGACGAATTTGTAGAAATCTCTGCGATGTCTCCGTGTCTGAAATTCCCCGGTACAAACATCGAAAATGTCGCATTTCTCAGACTCAGTCCCGGTGATGATACTATATCCGCATCGCTGTTTTCTTACATGAATATGCATATCTCTGACCCCTGTAAGGTCAAAAACGTGGCGTTGATTTCAACCAATCCGATCCACCGATTGTGACATTTTCATGAATATTTAATAAGCAGCTTGATACTGACGTCATATCTGAGGTGACAGGAGGCAGCAGATATCATTTTGGTCAACTGAACTCGACTCGTGCGTTCTTTTGGTTGACATAAATCGAACAAAATTTTCAATAACGGGTAATAGTAGGATTTCAATTTTTATTAATGAAGTTACTTGTAGTTTTGAGGAATTGACAAAGTTGTTTTTGGAAACTTGGATGTTTGTTTCAACTGATGATGTAGGATCGCAAGGTGAGTGAATTTGTGAAGAAATTTGCTTGTTTGAGTGATAGTAGGATACGGGATGTAGGCTAGTCCTCTGTGTTTGACCGGCTCCGACGCTCAATTCACGCTGAATTATTCGTACCTGCTAACCAGACAGCAATACTGCGTATTGCTGTATGGAACCAGATATACTTTTGCATCTCATAGCAAAGTTTTCAGAGGAAAAACATTGCTCAAGAAACACTAGCAGCTACTAGCTACGAATTTGTTCACCCCACGGATGCCCTCGCATTCGCAAAGCAAGCTTTGCCGTTTGAGGATATTTCAAACAAGAAAAACACCCCTTTTATTAGCAATTTCGCGAATTCTTTGCCCTTCAACAAATGACGACGATAACCCCTATTTCATGTTCATGATTTTCGCTAACGCGAACAATATTTTTGTATACCCTTTTCTGGCAGAAACAAGGAAAAGGTTGGCTCACAGCCGACAGGCCCCATGGCTAAATCTATGAACTTCAATCACTTGTTGGCCGGGTACGGTGCACACCGGATGCGCCCAATGGAAAATTGTGAAACTGCGATATTTTCAGATTAAAACCACAAGATATAATTTATATTAGGCCAAGTAAAATAAATAATGTGTATATCTTCCCCACCCTCACCGATTTTTGGAGATTTTCAAATATTTTTGTTATTTTTCCTATTTGATTCCTTGCGTTGTTTCTAAAATTGTTGTGATAAAATGACATGTTCAGAAGGGCTTGGTTATCATTTATAAACACATTCCAAACACTTTTTCAAGCTGGGGGTATACGGACTACTAGGGCTTTGGGGAAATAACAAAAATATTAGGGAGCTTCTCCGATTTTATGATGTGTTGACAAACACTTTGCAATTGTGATTTTACACATAAATGAATGGTGAAAAATAAAACAATAACAAATAATAAGGACCTCCCTCACCGATTTTTGAACAAGTCTGGACGATACACATGTTATTTTTTTTACTTGGCCTTAGGGGTGTGATTTTCAGGTAATTTTGTGCCCGGGTACCCAGCACATTTTTCGGGCGGGTAACTGAAATTGAACACCCGGTTCCCGCACTCCTTGCAGCCACGGCACGGGTCGGGTATTCAACTATTCATGCTGGATTGCTTGGGTTTTTTCGGTTTTGTAGTGTCCCAGGACCTGAGACCTAAATGCTAGGATCATTCATGGTTGACCTAAAAATTTTAATTGTGTTTATTAATGATTTCAAAAGTGCATAAATTAAATGCATTTTGAAATCATTATTAGAGTACTGACATCATGTCAGTAGGCCTACTCTAATAATGATTTCAAAATGCATTGAATTTGCATGCATTTTGAAATCATTAATAGAGTATGATATGAATTCATACAAATTTAATATCACTTTTCATATTAAAACACAAAACAATCATGCAATTTTTTTAGGTCAACCATGAATGATCCTAGCATTTAGGTCTAGGTCCTGGGACACTACAAAACCGAAAAAAAACCAACAAAAACTTTTTTTTATTTTGGGAAATTTTTGACGAGCAAACAAGCATGAATACCCATGGAACCCAGGCGGGCTCAATTTAAGTCTTTGGCTCTGTGCATGTAGAATTTTGCCTGTGTATGCAAAATATTGTGTTATTTAGCTCATTATGATGGGGGAAACCAGAGTTGTGCATGTAAATTTTGCTTTCTAGATCGACCCCTCCTAATCAGACCAGTTCATCATGTTCATGATGAGATATGGAGATGGTGATTTGAAATTGCATATGACAAGGTGTTCTGTTAGCCAGTAAATTTACTGTATTACTGCGCTTAGAAGGAGGTTAGTGTTAGTGTTAGTTTAAGGGTTAGGGTTAGGGTTGTATTAAAAACCTGACCTCCTTCTAAGCGCAGGAAAACAACGAATTCCCAAATCTGCCCCCAGGAGACACGATGCATGATATCACTTCTACTGGGGATTTATTCTGTGCTTCATGTCTTCTGGAGGCAGATTTGAACTAATGACCTTTTGTGAAATCACCTTATATTAGCGTGAGACTTTGGGAACAAATTTAAAGGTAAAACTCCAGGATACTTGAAATGGCCAATTCATCATATATTTACCATTTTCTGTGTGTTGCAGTGCACTAAACTGTGAATCATATTGACGGTCACTCCTATTAATTAATATATGAACCCCTAAAACTAATGCATGTACCGTACTTTTGCCAATTGAATGGCATTTTAGGTACTTTAGTGGTGTGCTCAACTGTGAACCCATTGACTGTCACCCCTAATTGGGCAATGAGTACTTACAGGTATAAATCAGTGATTACTGAACCAGAACCGTACCTCAACACTATGGACCACAATAGCCTCATCCCAATAGCATAGTTCAATAACCTCAATTAAACAATCAGAGTGCAAAATTTGACCTCATGTTGCAGAGTATGAGTTTTTGTACTCAAATTTTCAAAAGTCATTCAATGAATGTACAAATGTATTGGGGTTATAGAACTAAGCCCTGATGAGCATGTTGTGGATCCTAGTGCAAAATGTCAAAATTTTGTATTTTTGGAACAATGTGAACAGGTTGGTTCCCATGATTTTACCAAATTTGTTCTTTGAAATTTTCACAGGTAAATACATGTTTTGATTTTATTTTGAAATTTATACCTGATAGGATTGCACATTATGTCTAGCATTCCACTGGGCTCTTTTGACTTAATATCATGTAGTATTATAGCACTCCTTTGAATTAAAACATCCAATGAGCACAAATTTAAAAAACTAATTGTGATAATATAAACTCAACCAATAAAGTATCGAAACGATTATAGATGGTTAGATATATCGGGAACTGAAATATATAGCAAAAACTTCTTTAATGTATATAAAGCGCGGTTTTCTCCTGCGCATTTTGATACCTCTTTGGGCGCTTGAGTGGCTTCAAGTCGGATTTTGAAAGTTGCACTTAGTTCCTATTCAAGCCAAATGCTTTCGTCGTGTACACACACACGCACAAAATCAAGACAAAGGACACTGATGTGCTCTGTTTATTAACCATGAACTTTACTTGATTTTACTCCTTCGACTTCCAACTTCAATACTTGCTACCCTTTACTTATTTCTGACTTATCTCATGAACTCTTTCTGCTGACATCTCAAAGTTTCTCAATACTTGGTGTGCCCACCATCAATGTCTACCACTGCCTGGATTCGTCGTCTAACGCATTAGGCTTGAATAGGAGCTAAGTGCAACTTTCAAAATCCGACTTGAAGCCACTCAAGCGCCCATAACTCGACTAAATGCTATCGTAGAGCAACAAAAGAGGTATCAAAATGCGCAGGAGAAAACCGCGCTTTATATACATTAAATAAGTTTTTGCTATATATTTCAGTTCCCGATATATCTAACCATCTACAATCGTTTCGATGCTTTATTGGTTGAGTTAAATGTGTAATGATGTGGACAATGCCTACAAAATATTTCAACAAAAAAAAAGATGCATTCAAATTCAATGCATTTTGATATCATTAGTAGAGTATGACATGAATACAAAATATCAATTTTTATATTAAAAATACAAAACATCTTGAAATTTTATTTTATTTTTTTTTTTTTTAATTCGAGTATAATCCCACCCCCAATTGTGAAAAATTTTCACCTAAAAAACGGGTGGGACTATACTCGGATCTCGGACCAATACGGTAATATCTGTGGTTTGAATTAACTTGGTACTATTGGTAGCCATGAATTAGTCACTTTAAGTTTTTAATGTAGTTGTTGATTGTTTTTGATAATTTTTATTTTACAGATTAACGTGGAAGACCAGTTGGTTGTGAGTCAGAATGGAGACAGTCAACAGTGTTGTTACAAAGTCCAAGACTTTGCCACATGGGCAGACAGTGTCAAAGGTGAGATGGAGCATGGATAACCAACCTCTTCAATATAAAGTCTACACGGAAGTACAAGGCTTTATCCATGTTCAAGGGCCAAAAGTATATATATGAGGTTTCAGTGATGACATATTTAGGGTGGGAAATACAGAGCAGGAAATACTGTATTCGGCATGTATTTAGCATTACTCTGTGAAATTTCTTTAAATGAAAAATTTATATCCAGTGTGATGATGTGGATATTGTGTGTGTATTTTTAAATGTATTGATTTTCTTTTTTATACCTAGATCCAAGAACACAAGAATGGCCGCTTGTCGCCAGCCCTCTCCCACTTCTGGCATTGGTGGCGCTGTACCTATTTGTGGTGTGGTACGGACCCAAAGTTATGAGTGGTTACAGACCTCTGAACTTGAAATACCTCATGATTTTGTACAACGCAGGATTGGTGGCGCTCTCAGCCTATATGTGTGTGGAGGTGAGTCTGAATAAAATTCCTTTAAAAAAGGAATGGGGCGCCGAATAGGAGTTGTGGTGTGATGTGCTGAAATAGCTTGAAATCATTTCTGTAACTGTTTGGATAACATTTACTTCATTGTAACATAGTTAGTAAACAGAGAATGCAAGGCATACATTTATTCCAGTGGGGGAGGTGTAAAATGGCACTGTATGGGATGCAAGAGGATTGGTTTCAAATAAAAGGAATAAAAGCTCAGGTTACCATTTTGGTTACTATTGTTAGGCAATCATGTTATGTTGTGGGGGAGGGGGTGTAATTCTTATGGATTGTTTTCCAAACAGAATTGGTATTGGTCAATGCATCATATTTGGAAATATTGATCTTTCAACATTTGCTTTTTTCAGTATATATTGAGATAAATTGAAAACAGAGTTTCAGTTGATTCTGATTTCACGTTTGCGAATTATGCGAGAAAATTACTGGCCAGAGCCAGTTGCTAAATCGACCCCTGATTTTCGGGGACTTTTGATATGTTTTTGTGTGAGCTTTTTGTGAGATGGACGCATGTGAAATGAATTCTGTTGCAATTAGTGGTGGGTGCTTTCATATTTTGACTGGAATCTCGAATGATTTAACTTGTGCATACAGTTATAATTTGTTTCTTTTGTTTGTTTGTTTCAGTTCTTCATGGTATCCTTTATGAATCCTAAATTCAATGTATACTGTGAACCAGTCGATTATTCAGATGATCCTATGGCTGTCAGAGTAAGTTGAATAGTTTAGTCAAGTTGTACAAGCTTAGTCTTTTTGAATCAGCTTGTCAAGCCGATTCAAAAAGAAGTAAATTCATGTTTTTAGTAGCTGTAACTACAGATCTTCTTCATCTATAAGTAAGGCCCGGCAAAAAACGTGATCTCGCTTTTCACGCCGTGATTCTCGCTATTAACCAACTATCTCGCTTTTTAAAAAAGTTTCCAAGCAGTGCACTTACTATAAAAATGTTGCTTTATGCCATAAAAGTTCGCCAAATTCCATTAAAATGCAGTTCCAACTTCGCCAAAGTGTAGAATTCAACAGCATTGCAAGCACAAGGTCGAGTGAACAAGCCACGCTTTACTCAATAAAAACTGACATTTCATTACAAATGAGTTCAAGTTTAGGCCAAATATCATTATATTTATTGAATTACTGGAATATTTTGACTATTAAACATAATTCAAGGTCAAATTTTTGTCACTTTTTTCTTCGACACCGGCCGGCCATCGGCAGGTTTTTTTTAATTTACATCCAAACATTGTTATGACTGAACAATAGAGGGCAGCAAATTTTTGATTTTTTTTTTTTTTTTTTTATTTTTCGCATTTTCGTGCGTTTTTGTGTGACGTTTTTCGAGGAAAATCTCGCTTTTCTCGCTTTTCAAAATTTTGGATCTCGTTTTTTACTTTAAAAAATTGTGTTTTTTGCCGGGGCCTATCTGTAAGGAATCTGCTGTAAATGAAAATATCATTGGAAAGAGCAAATTTTAAACGTTTAAATAAAAAAAGAATTGTTGAAATTGGTCACAGCAAACCCGAGTTATACTCATTTGAATAAAACCACCCATTCTTGTAGCTGCACAAGATTTCACTTTCCAAGTACGTGCTAGTGTATTGATTGGTAAGGAATATTTTTAACGAATAATGTTACGCATGAAGGAGTTATTGAACCTTACAAAGCTGGTAACTGGTAAAACTAACTTTTCCCAGATTATCATAATTTCAGGCAATATATTTATCTGTATGAATTAATCAAACAATGCAATAGTATTTTAAAATAATTGTTATGAACTATTTTTGCAGTGATGTTTGAACTGCATCACCGCATTGTATCTATGCATTGAGTCATTTATAAAGAAAGCTTTACCAAAAACGTAACAGTCTGAAAGGTGTGAGAGATCCACATGGTCGCATGTCATAAGTTGGGTACAATTTCCATTACATGGTCAAAAATGACAAAAAATGTATTTTTGGATATGTTGTATATATTGACAACATCTAATAATTAACACCATTTTTAACCTTATCATATGCTTAATTTTTGAGATAATGCTTAATTACCAATTAATTAATACACAGGTGTCTATGTAAATCTCAATTTTCAAATGCGTTTTTCTCAAATCGGACCTCAATTACAAAAATGACTGTAAAATTTTTATTTTATGCAAGAATGTCATCAGATTTAGAGGATATGGTCTCAATACATTAATGCTTCAAATGAACTATTTAAAATAATTGTACGTATGTTAATTACTTTGTGAAGGTCAATGACCTTTTTACGAGTAATTAGCGAGACGGTTATTCTATTATGAAGGAAATGAATATCAAGAAGAGAAATGTACATTAGCATGTTGCTAAAAATACTGAAATTTAACTAGGATTTCATTAAAAACTTTAAAAATGGAACATTATAGCCATTTAAGGTGGTACTACACCCTTGATGAATTTGTGACCATTTCTCTCATTATCTCAAAAAATAATAACACATTGGTAACAAAAGTTATGTAAATTATAGGAGTATTAGGAATCAAGTTACTACACTGGAATTTCAGTGACTCGAGACAAGCGGTATACTTTATTTATGATAAAAGAGGTACCGTTAGAATGTACCTCATTTTTTAACTTATATAATGAACCCTTTGTCTTGAATCACTGAAATTTCGTGAAGTATATTGATTCCTTGCCCCAATAATATACATAACTTTTGTTACCAGTGTGTACAAAAATGTAGTAATTTTGTAGTCACTTTTTGAGAAAAATGCAAAATTAGTCACAAAATTTATCAGGGGTGTAGTACCACCTTAAAGTAGTCAGTAATTGTTTTAGTTGTACAAATTCAACATTCAAAGCTGTCAATACATCAAACCCTCACTAGATTTGAAAAAATAACCAGTAGTTATGACATGCTGACATGTGAAATTTCACATCTAGGCCCTATTGCACACTCCCGCATCCGCCTGCTCCACATCCGCCTGCTCCTCCACCCCTGGCATTTTTCATTTCAACTGATGTGATTTTTTTACTGAATAATGTATAATTATATGCTTCAATAGATTGAAAGAGTATAAAATTAGGCTTAAAATGAGGTATCAACCACTGCTGTAGGATATGGGGTTACGGAAAGCCAATCAAATTTGTATCACAATTTTCAGAAAAGTGTAATCCCTCCACCCTTTTTGCATACCCAACTTATGACATGCGACCACATATTTACTTGCAACTTTATTTATTTAATTGTGTCAGTACTTATGTTTTGGAAGTTTATTTGCATTGTTTGTTGAATATTAATTAAAAATGAAAGTTGTCATTTGCAAGAATTAACCATGTGATATGCACTAGAACCATGAGAAAATACATTTGAGTACAAAAATAAAAAGCAAACTAAAACTACCAACTGACTCACAGGGGAACTCCACCATTATACAAAAATGAGTTAGACCCAGTATTTTATTGCCAGCAGAGTGTGCAGACTGTTCTTCCTTGTGTGTGAAAAAAGGGCCAAAATCCACTCTCTAAATAGTCTTCCATGTACACTTAGTCATGGTTGTATTGGGTTAAAGAAGAATTTGGTTTAACAATCAAATCTGCTTTTCACTTCAATAAAGTTCCTTGTTAACATAAACATGCTTTTACTTGTGTAATTAATAGATAATTAACAAGTTTTTGTAGCCTTTTATAACACATCTGTTTACAGAACTGGCACTTGCAGTATATTAGTGAAAGAAGGGCCCAACTTGTATTAAGACCTGTACCATTGCCATGGAAACATCAGAATATCATTTCAAATGTATGTTATAATGTATGCTCATGTATTAAAGGTCCCCTGAAAATGAAAACATTCTGTCTATAAAACTTTTCCAGATATTATGTTTTTTCTTAAGGGGGTACTACACCCCTCGATAAATTTGTGTCTATTTTTGCATTTTTCTCAAAAACTAATAATACAGTGGTAATAAAAGTTACATATATTATAGGGGCAAGGAATCCAATTACTACACTGGAATATCAGTGACCCATGACAAGCGGTTCGTTATTTATGATAAGAAATAAGGTACCGCTAGGATGTACCTCATTTCCAATCATATATACTGAACCGCTTGTCATGGGTCACTGAAATTTCAGTGAAGTAATTGGATTCCTTGCCCCAATAATATACATAACTTTTGTTACCATTGTGTTATTATTTTTTGAGAAAAATGCAAAAATAGTCACAAATTCACCACAGGGGTGTAGTACCCCCATAACATCGCAAAAACAGTTTTGATGGAGTTGGGTCTTTCTTCCTCTTAGGTATTCAATTATATCAAAGCATCCTTTTTACATATTTTCAATCATTTTGTCCACAGTTAGCAGCAGTTGCCTGGTGGTTCTACATTTCCAAGATCCTTGAGTTCTTAGATACTGTAAGTATAAATACTCAAGCAAACAAAAAAATCAATATATACGGTGTGCAAAAAGTTCCTTCCACCCTTACGTCCAGTTTGTTCTACTCTGACGGAATGACATGCATTAGCGACATCGGCGCTGGTAGTAAATTCCAATATTCTTTGCTTTACCTTAGTTGTTTGGCTTAAAATGAAAAGTGTGGACATATCTGATAATAAAAGCTAACTTTTCACTGCAAAGAAATACTAATCTATTTTGTATGGAAAAGTTACAATATGTGACACGATCAAGGGAAATGAGTCGGCTGTCGCTAATATTGATTTTGAGATATTGGCAAAGCAAGTGTTAAAATTCTTTTGTTTTATATTGTTTTCAGCGATTGATAAATTGACGTAACTTCACAAAGAAAAGTTGTACCAACATGGGGTTTTCAGTTTCTGACAGATCTAAATGTCCTCTTTAGAAGCATATGTAAAAGGGTCAACATGTGACTCATTCCCCTTGATCATGTCACATATGGCTTTATAAAATATTTTAAGAAGTACACAGCAGATTTGAAAACAAAACAGGATGTTTGACATTAATATTGCAGGTAATCTTTGTATTGAGGAAGAAGGATGAGCAGATTAGCTTCCTGCATGTATATCACCATACTACCATGCCATGTTTGTGGTGGATTGGTGTACACTGGATTCCTGGCGGAGCAAGTAAGTAATAGCAGGGATATATGAATCATTTTGATTGGTTGCAAAGAGGGCTGTGTCTTGTATTGAGCCAATCACATTTATTGTAAGATATAGTCAGTAGGGATGAAGGAGCTTAAGCTTGAAATGGCTAAGAGATGTAAAAGCTGTATTTTGATTGGTTACTGAGATGAATATATTATGGGATTAACCAATCAGAGGCACTGTAACCTCTTTGTAACCAATCAAAGTAGTTCTCAGAGAATGATAATTCGGCTGGTAGTTCCCATGTGGTTCATTTGACATGTGCAGTAACCATACGTGACCTGCTCCAGCGAATTGAACGTCAAGATGGGAGTTTTGAAACCAGCAGTTGAGTTGATGTTCTTTTTTTTGAAGACACCGATATAGGTAGTGGTATGTCTTTTGTGAATTGAACAGAATTGAATACAGAGTACAGCATATTATCTCCCATTCACAAAGGACATACCACTGACTATATATAATACCGGTATCTTCACGCAAAGAACAGCAACTTCACAATTGGAAGGTCTCGAAACCACCAACTTGCGACTTAACGCCTATTTCATGGGTGCAAGGCACATATGCAAACTCTGTGTAAGAGATATTAATGCTTTTTAGCAGTATTATGAACAGACACAGAATTTTTGTCCCTTGGAGGATAAGCCCAAATTTCCCATATACGTAGCAATATTTCTTATGTATTTCTTTATTTGAGGAGCAAAATTTCCCTCAAAATGTCTAAATTTTCCTCCAAACACCAAAATTTCCTTGGAACATTTTGTCCAGGTATGGTTATAAGGCCTGCAGGGATAGAAATCCTTCTATTTTTTTCATTTAATACCTCAATTTGCAAGAGATATTAATTTTTTATGACTAGACATGTAAAAAACAAACAAAACAAAACGACAAAAATACAACTCAGTAGAATTTACACTAATTAGATTTAAAATATATAAAGTGTAAATTACGGTAGATTTACGTTTCCTTTGGGGAAAAAGTAAGGACCAAATTATGTGTGCTTTCAAAATGTTGTGATAATATTCAAGTATTTAGTTCTTGGAATCTGATACAAGAGATGTTTTACTTCACAATATGTATAACAGGCTACTTTGGCGGGATGATCAACAGTTTTGTACACGTGATAATGTATGGCTACTATGCGCTAACGGCGTTAGGGCCCGCTGTCCGACCATACCTATGGTGGAAGCGGTACTTGACTAGTATACAGTTGGTAAGATGTTAAACTATGGCTCCCTCCCGGTAGTGGTCTAATTTCTTCATGTAATGCTGGTTTCATACTTTTACTGAGCGGTGTGACGCTTCATCATGCACTTGTCTGCAAGCGGAGCGGCACACCACTGGGCGGCAGCGGCATGACTCTGAAAGCCACTCTTGCCACTCAGCACCGCTTCAAAATTGTATTTTGTTCTCATACGTCAGAGTGGCACCGCTCCGAGTTGATTTGAATTCAACTCCCAGCGGTGCTACCGCTGCGGCAAAGCGGTGGAGTGATCGATATATTGGCTTGCCGCTGGTCACCGCTAGCGTTTCTGGTGCGACTGCGCAGTGAAATAAAATCATCTTCAGAGCGGCAAGCGGCAGGAATGTATGAAACCAGCATAAGCCTACACCAAATTAGCCTATTGGCAAAACGTCATTGAGGGCTAAGTTTGTGAAGGCTTACTATGAAGGTAATACCCAGAGGTTGCCTAAATGGGCTACTCCATTTGAAATCTACACCCCTGTGCGGGAGATTAAGGTTATGTCTTCCACAGGGGTGTATGGATTTCGACTGGAATAGCCCAATATTCACCTGTCACTCATCTATATAATTTTGCTACCCATCAGCATATGATTTCATTTTGGTTTCTATTCTATTCATAACAATTTCATTTAACCATTTATATATATATATATATATATTCATTGCACTCGGGATTCCACTATTCATTATTCATGGTAAATATGTATACTGCACCAAAAAGGTATCCAAACACTTAAGACAAAAGCCCTATATGCTGAACTGTGGAACAAGATAACGTACAAGTATGAACAACATCATGGTCTTATTTTGAAGCTTAAACTTGCTGGTATAAACTGTGTAAATGGCATCAATTTATTTTGTTATATGTTTGAGATACTGCAATTCGCCAGCGAAGTGTTACGTGTAATCGATTATCACCATGTCAACTGGATCACGCTTTTGAGTTCTGCACCACGATCGAAATGATCACAACACAAAGTCTATGGCATGTACTAGAAATGTCAAATGGTGTGTGATCCAGTTGTCAAGGAGTTATGTAACCACTTTGCTGGCAAATTATATCTGGAATATCAAGGGTGGGGTGGCGGCAGTGGAGGTGGCAGCAGTGGTATGTGTCTATGGGAGTGACAAAGAAATAGACCTGTATCATTATAACTTAAATGCACAGAACTTTGGACAAAATAACCCACAAGTATGAACATGGTCTTATTTTGAAGCTTAAACTTACTGGTATTAACTGTGTAAATGGCATCAATTTATTTTGTTATATGTTTGTGATACTGAGCAATTATATCACGGGTGGTGGAGGTGGCGGCATTGGAGGTGGCGGCAGTGGTATGTGTCTAATGAAGTGACATAGAAATGCACTCATTTCATTATAACTTCACAAGACAATGAGATACCAGGTTAATTTTTTCTTGTTTTGAAGCCTAAGTTGTAAGGTGTAAAGTACACAAAATTCTCCATATATCGACTTCCGTAGGGCTTGCGCTTAACTTTTTTAACAAATGGCCTTGTGGGCCAGTTTTTATAACTTTCAGCTGGCCCGCCAGAATTTCAGCTAGCCCATAATATGAATGGCCAATCACACCAGTCAAATCTGATTAATATTCATCCTACAATGTACACTAGGCCAGTATCATGCTGAGGATACCATGATACCGCTCCTAGAATTCAATTGAACAAACAATATATAAGGGGAGGGACAAATATCCAGCATGAATTAATTAAAAATGTGTAAAATATGCAAATTGGCTCATTATAATAAAACGGCCCTTGCTTAAATCAAAGCTGATTTAAAGAGAAAGAATTTAAGTGCATAATAGAGAATCCTGTGAAACTTAGACATGTATTGCCTACAGGGTTGTCACCAGGACCAAAAAAGACTGGTTAAAATATTGAAAGTGTAGCGCAGCGAGTGAAGTTCTCGCGCCTCGCTTTAGTGAACGCTAGGTATCGGGGAATAGGCTTTGAGGGTACCACCCCCCTAAAAAATTTTCTTGCTCTTTTATGATGAAATATCATCATCCACTTCCTTTGTTTTTATATATTTTTTTTTCTTTGTGAGTGCCGTACGACCCCGTCCAGCGCCGTCCGGCGTAGTGACAACCCTGATTGCCAAAGTACTTAGCACTTTCTGACAGCACCTCACATGGGCCAGACAATACAATGTACAACAGGTCCACTGAGTTTTTAGGTGGCAATGGCCGCCAACCCATGCCAAATGCGATCCCTGGACTACCAGTACTTAGATGAAGATGTTGCTTTTGTTTTAGTGTTGAATACTTTTAGGCGCAGTATATATGTATCAGTTTGGGGATTTTATGACTTTGATGACTCTGTAATAACATCATAATAATACATGTTAAGCATGCTAATTATAAAGGCTGCATCATACTTTTATTTGTCTAATTTTATATATCATGGTGGAATTCATAAGGTATGATTGTAGCAAAACAATAGCAATGCCTATATTGCTGGATTCAATCCTGTCTTAGAATTATGACCAAAAGAAATCCGGCAATGTGCCGTCCTTCATGCATGGCAACACAAAGTAAGCCCATTGTCAAGACTACATTGACGGATTCAACAACTTTATTCTTATAGCTGTATAATCCATGTCTTAATACGACACTTACATGAAAGTAAAAGGTAGTCAATGCTGACAGGTAGCAGAATTCAACAGCCGAGATGTGTGGCTAGGTGACCAATTGTTTGCAGTGCTACCTTTCTGATGTGTCAAATCTTATTTCATATATTTCCCGTGTGTTCCACCCCCCCCCCCTCTATCCATTCCGTCCCACCCATCCCATTGATTTATTTTACAGGCTTCTTTGGGGCCATGGTCAATTCCTTCATTCATGCCGTGATGTATACTTACTACGCATTATCCGGCTTTGGGCCGTCTGTGCGTCAATACCTCTGGTGGAAGAAATATCTCACCAGTCTGCAGTTGGTAAGTTTGCATGCCTGTTAGTGATGAAACGAAAAAAAGGTTGGACGTTTTGCAATCTTTAAGAGAATCTGCATGCTGTGGGAGATGTTCTTGTTTTGGAAACAATATCAGGCATAAGAATTTTCAGGTTTTTGCCTGAATTCAGGCAGTTTTGTTGTCCAAATTTACACATTTTGATTTTTTTTTCAGCCTGTTTTGGGCCTTTTAAAGTCGAATTCATGCGCTTTTTCAGGCAGCTTTCAAAAAAGCCATCTCATGCCTGAAATATTTTTGTCTTTCATAATTTTGTACATTATAATTCATAAAATCCCATCATTATTGTTCATCAAAATCATTGTCGCCCGTCAGGTCTGTACGTACTCAATGTTAACGTTTCACATTGTGTTCTGCTTCTGTGTTTAAATAGTTTGTGAATCATAAGTATTGTAAAATTAGGCTGAAGGAAACTAACTTTATCATCATATTTTTGGCCGCATCAGATTAACTTATAGGTACGTACTTGTTCAGAGGATTTTGGGCTGTGTTTCATTTGAAAGGCCCAATGCAAGAGCCAGGAATTTGGTTGTACACTGTTACATCTCTGACTATACAAGCTGCATCAAAATGATTGGTACCCATTAGGTTTCATTGATAATGGATGAGTCTGATACATCAAAATTCAACATAAGATCCAAAAAATTTGCAGATTAACTGTATAACAGTCATAAACTATTCATTCTGAACGTTTCAAAAGTATCCAATGTTGCATTTGGAAGAAACATGCTTTTCATTAAACATCAAAGTTAATGGGTACCAATCATTTTGATACAGCCTGTATATACGATTACAAATGTAACTTTTAATACTTTTTACTGATATTTATAACTACCATACTATTAACGTAGCATTTCCAGTAGCATCTTAACCTCTCTCATAACCAACACATTAATTTTTCACTTTATTAATCCTTAAATCCTCTAATATGAAACATGTCTTTATTCAATAGGTCCAGTTTGTAGTGGCTATGTCGCAATGCGTACTGGTCCTCTGCTTAGATTATGGATTCCCACGTCCATTCGTGTGGGGCCCTCATGGCCTCGCATTCTCTCATCTCCTCCTCTTCGGTAACTTCTTCCACAAGACATACATCGTCAACGGCGTGGACAAGAAGAGCCAGCAGAGAGGTCGGGTGGAAGAGACGCCACGTAGCACGGCAAACGGACGCTACAACTTGAGAGAAAGGAAGAGAACACCGAAGGTGTAGAAGTGGTATCTGTTATCTGTATGAGTGTATAGGATGGTTGAGTGAAGTCAAATTATGATGGAACTGGTATTAACTGAATCGGCATTAGCTTAACATGGTTTAACTATGAATCAGGGTTAGAGTTGCCTCAAACTCACAAAAAATATTGTACCATATTTTGTGTGAATTCAAACTTGATTCTCATAAATTTTGGACGTCTACAGATATTCTGCATGCTAGAAATATTTTCTGCAAAATAGCAATTGTTCATCATGCGTATAACAACATGAGTTTAACTACGAATGTCATCATGTTAAACTATGTTAATCACATGACTTTAAACATGGTCAACACTTGAGTCTAATCCTGTTTAACCATGAAATAAAACCTGTTTAAGTCATGTTCAGTTACGAGGTTCACAACAAGTGGCTAGGTGCTTCATCCATCCTAGTGAATAGTGTGTTTTTATTAGAGGCTTTCAAATTTTGATAGTGTGTATAAATGTATTATTAGTATAGTAATGGGCTGATCCATTTGATCCATACAACCCCTATGGAAGACATGACCTTTTAAATCTCCCACACAGGGGGTGTAGATTTTAAATCGAATCACCCATTCGGGTAACTCCCATTTGAAATTCACACTCCCTGTGTGGAAGATTAAGGTCATGTCTCCAATAGAGGGTGTATGGATTTCAACTGGAATAGCCCATTGCCCAAAGTACCGACAGATGGAGTGCAAACTAAAGTTTGTTCGGTTTATATAAGGTGGAAAAAATACGACTCATAACACCGTGTATTGATATAGGATGGCATGAATGCCTACGCTAGTTGTGTGTTGCGTAACTGGCGCACGCTTATGTTAATTTATGTGAGCGTTAGTTGGGACTTAATTGATGCGCGCAGTAACAAAAGCCGAATAATTTCCGCCTTATATAAGCCGAACAAACTTTAGTTTACCTCTGGAGTCTGGATGGTTTTGATTATAAAAGTGCATGGTAGTTTGTATTGTGAGTGCAATGCATTGTGTCAGCAATAATGCTGAGCATTTATGGCTTCGAAATTCAAATTTTCAAGGCACTCATTTCAAAGGGTATGAAGGCCACTATGTACTGAAGAATGCTTTGATATTGAGGGCGTCCAAGTCTAATGGCAACAGAGGCCATGGCCTCAGTGAATTTTGAGGTCTGAAGCAATAAATGCTGCAGGTACACTTTTTTGGTCTCTATATGTGACAAGCCAATATGGCAGATTTACCATAGCATTAGGCACAGGATCTCTTTGATAATGTCAGACAAGGAGCTAAAATGCTGCACAATTACTGGTTTGGTACTTAACAAATGCTGCACAACTACCGGTTTTGTATGTACTTAACTATGAAGGCCATTTATGGTATTCCAATGTTTGTTTTATCAGGAAAGTTATGCCATACGTGTACTAGAAATATGTGATCAGATTAGTGGGTTTTATTCTGTTATAATTATGATAATCTTAAAACAACAATCTTAAAAGTTGATGTATATGTCAAAAAGGGTTTTGGCGTAGAGAAACAAATAGAATTTAGACAGTGTCCAGGAAAGCGAAATCTCGCAATGGGCTGTTCCATGTCCAGTTGAAATCCATTGTACATGCACCCCTATGGAAATCATGTTTTGATTCTTTCACACAGTGGGTGTGAATTTCAAATGTGGTTTACCTGAATGGGTGACTCCACTTGAAACCTACACCCACAGTGTGGGATATTAAGAACATGTCTTCTACAGGGAGTGTATGGATTTCAAATTGAATAGCCCCAATGCATTGCCAGATTTGAGCAGGTAAAATCAAAATCAAATTGCACTGAAGATTAGCAAAGTGTGTGGAGTTAGTAGCTAAGTTGTGAAATTATTCAAATTCAAGGTGTGTTAAAAATTATTTGCACCAAAATTTAGTGAAGTGTACAATATGCATGGAGTTAATAGCAAAGTTTTAAAAGCATTCAGATTCAATGTGTGTTAAAACTTCATGGAGACTGTGATGTGAGATTTGCATGTCCTAATAATCAAAGTTGCTATGAATAGAAGTGACTTTTCCTTGAAATGTTGTCAAAAGAATAGAGATAACCTGGATGTATTTTAATGAGGTTTGTCCTTAAGGGTCACTGCGGGGTCATTTTGAAATGCTGGTTTCAACCTTAAACCAAGCGCCAAGATTTTGGGCGTGTATATAGATGTGAAAAACAAAAAATATCAATGATTCAGTTGATATCATGTGCTGCATTCCAAATTTTCTCAGTATTTTTATACAATTTTTTATGTTTCTTATTTTGGTACTATCAGTATTTATGTTGCAGCTGAACTTTTTCACAAGTGTTTCTAGAAGGAAATTAAGACTACTAACCCAAAGATATTTAATAGATATGTGATTGATCTCATTTATGCCAAATTAAGTTTTGCTAGTAATATTTTTTTATTGAGCTTTTTGGATATTTTTGAAGAAAAAAATTGTGAATTGGGAGAATCATACTATATGCTTGTGCAATGAAAATCTCACCCAATTTTGGACTTTTTATACTTTTTTTAAGGCACGCGTCACTTGAATGTCGCTATATTAATTTATCTTTGATTATATTCTGAGTGGGATTTTGGATCTAAATTGGATATCAAGCAAACCAATTATCTTTCTTTTAATCTATCAACACAGGGTTGACACTACTGCATATATCTAGCTATTATATGTATGTCAATTTAATGTCAACCATATGACATTAATTGATAATGCTTAACTTATTTACTAACTTTCACATTTTAACAGGGTAATAGTGGGCACTTAACAGTGTAGGGTGTTTGTAAAACACCATAATTTTAATTTTAACTGGGTTATATAGAGGGCACTTAGAGTGTAGGGTGTTTGTAAAATACCATTTTTGTATGATGTAGTGTAAGTATTTATTTGAAAAGCAAAACATTCATGAACTTTTTATTTAGTTGTAGAGTCAATGAAAGCAAAGTACACTTTAACTTGATATGTGGCTGGGATTTGAAGATGTGAATTGTATTGTTCTAGATTTCCAAATCAGCAATTGAATTGTCTGTAATTTGCGAGTTTGCTTTGCTTTGGACCAGGGGTGGATTTTGCTACCATTTACAATGCATCATAAGTCTTCCTTCCTTCCTTGCTATATTCATGCTATATTTACTTCGCAGATCAAGTATTATCGCCAGCGCTTAACATGCGTAATTTACTATGAACTATACATAATCCTGTAATCTTGGATTGAGTGGAGACAGAAGATATCAGAACCGGGGATGATCCCCCTTCTCCTTTCGTATAGCTCTGACACAAGTGTTGACTCCTGTACACAGGACCACCAGCTTTACACAACTGCCCAAACCACAAGATGCTGTTCATACACTACCTGCATATGCTAGGCAGTGTATGGGAATGAGAAAGAATTCTACAAGTATGTTCCGCACTGCTCCACAACCAGTGAAATTATCAAACACTGATCAACTAACAATCCATTGTAGCTCTCTTTGTGGAAGGGTTCTAGTTATAATTGGTTTGGGATTTGCGCTGGGTTTAGGACTAGTGATGCATTGTCACTCTTAGTAAAATTGATCCCTGGCATGATAATGTTGCAGGAATGTTCAGTTCAGTGGTGTAGCAATGGAGGGCATGTGAACCTGGCACCATCTCGGTGGGGAGGGCACTGAATCATCCAATTTCGGCACTCCGTGAGATCGATTCTGCACTCCTAAGCAAAGATCATTTTAAGACCAAAATTTAACTTGATTATAACCAAATTAGTATTTGTACAATTTGTGCACGGAATTGTTTTGGAAATTTGGAGGCGTCATTTTATATCCTTGCCCTAGGCACCTCAACCCCCTAGCTACGCCACTGGGACTGTTAACCATGATTAGACATGTGTATAAATCTTTGCATATATTAAATGTATATTGTCAATCATAAAGGTAGATAGTGTATCAAATATAGACGAACCGATGGCTGAAATTGGCTCAAAAAGTAATCGGCAATTCTCGTACAAGAATGCATATGCTGAAATATGAAATAAAAATATGAAATACATAATAAAAATCACACAAGGAAGCCTTTTGAGATACGACATGTGAAGCAGACGACGATATGACATCATGCATTGCACCATGGGAAGATTATAATGAGCCATAATGGCCTCAATTCAAATGGCACAGTTCACTAACCTACATTAAAGCCATATTATAACATTTCTGTAAAAATAGATTAGTTTCCAGAAAATGTTAGCTTTTACTGTCAGATATGTCCCTTTTAATTTTGAGCCGAACAAGTGAGGTAAAGCATAGAAAATTGGAATTTACTACTAGCGCCCATGCATGTTACTCCCGAGGTTGTAATATGGTACGATCCTCGGGGTGTGTGTGTATGTGTCACAAAGTACTCTGTGGTATGTGTATACTGCACGCCGTTTACGACTGTGCATACGTGTTTGACTAATATTTCCATCGTAATAATAAAACGCCGGTTTCATCATTTTATTCAAAATCTCGGATTTTGACAAAACTACAGCACCTAAAGTCTTGATTTTTGCAGAGTATCTTTATTAAGGGCTCTAAAATGAGCGTTTATTGCGTTTCGACAGTATTTTTTGTGGGACATGAGAGCACCTCAGACCTATCGAATTGCATTCTGAATACGAAGCAATTCTTTCTGATATCAAATAATTTTATTTTTTTGAAAATCACAATATAATACAAATTTTATGACAAATTTTAAAAATTTGATATTTTTCAAATTTTGATATATAACACTCCTCGAAGTAAATTATATAAATCTAATGACATATTCTTAAAGTGTATGTTGCAGGGAGGAAAAGCCGACGGTCAATTGAAAATTTTGACCTTTCATATTGAAGATATGGATTTTTTTCCCAAAAAGACCTAATTTTTTTGGGTGTTTTGGGAAAAAAATCCATATCTTCAATAATGAAAAGGTCAAAATTTTCAATTGATCGTCGACTTTTCATCCCACCTACATACACTTTAAGTATAAATCATCAGATTTATAAAGTTTACTTCAAGTACTGTTAAATATCAAAATATCGATTTTTAATGATTTGCCATAAAATGTGTATTAAATTGCGAATTTCAAAAAATCAAAATTATTTGATATCAGAATGACATTCTTCGTATTCAGAATGCAATTCGATATGTCTGATGTGCTCTAATGTCCCACAATAAATACTGTCCAAACGTTCATACCCCAGCCCTTAAGTACATTACAATCGTGTAAAAACCAGAATTTAAAATGTTTTTGAGGGCGTTCTCCTCAGCAAATGTTATAATATGGCTTTAAGTATTGTATTGTATTCAAAGGTCATTCTGTGAATATACAAACCTATAAGGGTAATGAACTGTGCCCTGTTAGATGAGCATGTTTGAGTCAGGGCCTAGATTTTGACGAGTGTCGATTCTTGTAATGATTCTGATAAAATTTGGTGCGAGAATCAACTTCTCTCATTGTATCATACAGTAAATGCAGTGACTGATGGATTTTGATTTTCGCAAACAAAGACGATATCTAGACCCTGTATATTTCAGGTTATCAGGTTCATCTGTATATTAATAATGCATTATTATGTGTATCAATATTTTACGTTGGTTATGTATTCAGTCTGGGTTGTACTGTGAAATATCACCACTGCATTCATACAAGTTTTTGACATCAATATATGTATGCGATCTGTTTCATTTTCAGTCACTGGAAACTAATGAACTATACACAATCCTCGAACCTAGGATTGAGTGGTGATATCGGAACAGATTCCGTCAGTCGCCTTTATGTGTTCTGAACATCCCGTATGCCATGTACGTACAGTAATATGAACACGGTGGATGTGTTTGACTAATATTTTGATCATATTAATGAATTAATGTTTGCAAGGTTTGTTTAGCTGATTAATGTACATTATTATTGTGTACAAATCAGAATTTTGAAAAACATGGAGGGAGTCCTTGACGACAAATGTTACAATATTGCTTGAAGTAGGCCATTCAGTAGTGCATACACTTCACATGGCTAGGACTGGATATTGTCCATGCAAAACAATACTGGGTTTCAGGCAAGTATATACAAGTACCAGGTACCTATTCAACTTGAACTTGTACCCAATTCCTTGATACTGGAGTCACTGGTGCATGTTTTGGCAACAATTGACAGCCATTGAAGCAGGTCATTCAGTTGCATCAAAAAGGATATATTATTCATGCAAAACAATGTAATTGTTTCGGGAAAAGTAACTTTACCAGGTAAATTTTCCTATTCAACTTTTATCCAGTTTGTTGATACAGAGTCAGTGAAACATGTTTAGCAACAAGAAGCAATCAGTAAGCCCATCAATGGTGCTATTCCTGTTAAAATCCATACACCCCCTATGGAAAACATGACCTTAATCTCCCACACAGGGGGCGTGGATTTCAAACGGAAGTCACATGTTCAGGTAGCCCCATTTGAAATTCACACTACCTGTGTGGAAGATAAAGGTTGTGTCTTCCATAGGGGTGTATGGATGTCAACTGGAATAGCAAATGTAACACAAACAAAGAATGGGGATATTTCACTCTACAACTGAGACTTATGCTTTAGTATTATTTATTTTTTAACATAGAAAAATGAAATATGTACATAGCTGTATAAAATAATCATGAAGAGTTTTGTTGTTGATGTAGTGTACTGGTATGTATAAAGAAAGTGATTTGATGATTTGCTGTGATTTTTTAGTGGAAATCATTCCTTATTTGGTATTTTAGTTCATTTTATATGCTTGTTTCTGTACTCCTTAAAATCTAGAAATGAAATGTTTTTACATTTGATAATGGAGCCATAAAGTGTGCTTCATAGCAAGTTATCGGAAAAAAAAATACCTGAAGACCTAAAGATTGCTGTGAAATTTTTGAAAGTCTGAAAGGACCAATTCTTTTTAGGAAACAGTGAACAAGTTGTCTTGATATAAATAAAGGGTTAACAAGTTCTTAGTTTTTTTAGAATAAATCTGAAAGTTTTTACAAAATTAGAAAATTAAAAATGTTATTGGTAACTTATGGTGTTTGACACAGCTGGTCCAGTTTACAATGTCACAAATTGTTGCGTTCGGTCACAATGGCTTATGTAAGAGAAGATACAGTTTTAAAAGTTGCACTGCGGTCTCTTCAGTTCTCAAAACAATGCAGTAGGCCTGACTTCTTCACATGTATGTTACTGCATGCTTTGTGAATGGACCAAGATGCAACTTTCAAAACTGCACCTTTTCTTACATATTGAGCCACTGTGACTGAATGCAGCAATGTGTGACATTGTAAGTTGGACCAGGTGTATAAAGCAAAATAGACTATCAGTAACTTTCCAATTTTTTTTTCCAATAATTTTACAAGTTCATATAAAACTTTCCGATTTATTTTAAAAAGTGTTAAACGGAAACTTCATATGAACTCTTTTAAAGAGCTTTTAGTTAAAAATTCAAAATATAATCAAAATTAAATAATGAAGAATTGAACTTTTGTTCACAACACATAAAGTTGCTCACCTGAAATTTTTCGGTTGTTAAGACTATAACCTTCAGCAGAATGATTCAGTTCGTTGATCGATTTGACGATTCTTGACTTCGTAGACTCTTGCTAAGTTGTAGCGCTCCCCATCCTTATTCAAAGAAGGTTGGTTGGCCCGGATGTGGATAGCCTCTGTCTTAACAACCAAAAATTTCAGGTGAGCAAATCAAAATTGTTTATTATGGTTGCTGTGGATATTTGTAGATAAAACTCAGATACATATTTTGGTACTTTTATAATGTTGGCAAAGTTATCACTGTCAAAATAGTTACATAAATGCACTAAGCGTATCTACAAATCCCCAAAAATATAGTGTTTATTGGAAACGGTTTTGAAGTATTGATTTTGGAAGTTGATTAATTTTATAATTATTTTTTGAAATTATAATTGACTTGATGAAAAATAAATATCCCAATGCAGGATGTTGGATCATATTTTGTATTTTTCTGTAATTGCGTGATTTTTTAAATCCAAAATTCTACCTTTTGAAATCAAATTTGATCACTGCCTCTGGTAGGTGTAAGAACTATGAATATAAGATTTAAATTTCTACCTCCACAATTTGGAAATTCAAATGTTGAAAATAATTGTAAATATCGTACAAATTTGATACTTTGTCTTTTATACATGCAACCTTCCCCCGTAAAGTAGATGACTATGTGTATTTTGTGCTAACAGTGCCAAATTTAGTTATCAGTAGTTTGCCACAAATAAGGGCTGTTCCACTTTAAATCCACACCCCTGCTGAAGGAACCCTTGCAATCCCCATGACTATGCCACTGGTGCAAGTGGAATTGATTTCATTGTAATCTTCCACAGGGGGGATGTGGACTTCAGATGGAATAGCTTAAGTGATATTTTGTAACTGTCTGTACTAAATGGATACTGTAAAAGTAGAAATTTTTGCGAGGTTTTTATTTTCGTGATTTTCGCGAGTTGACATTAAATCGCAAAACTAAAAACTTGCGAAAATATCCTTTTCAGAAATTTTTGTGAGGTTTTTATTTTTGTGAATTTCGCTAGTTGACATTAAATCGCAAAAATAACAGCTCGCGAAAATATCCTTTTGCAATTAATGTAGATACTGCGAAATTAAATTCTCAAGCATTTTCTGAAACGAAAAGAGCAAAAATATCTGCACGCTAAAATTTGTACTTTTACAGTACAATAACTGTTATGTTTACGGTGTTTGTGTAGGATCTCATGTTGAGTCCTTTGTCTATTTGTTATACAAATTGAAATGAACTTTTCAACATCTATGTGTATATTTTGAATTTGCTACTTAAATATTACTCGTAATGTGCTCAATGGAAGACAAACTTTGTTTATTTTTGTTCTGTTTTTGTGTATTCTGTTAAAGTAGAAAAGCTTAGGAACAGATGGACATTTTGTATTCAACTTTCCAAGTTGCTATCGTTGATCTTATTTATACTTCACCTAAAATGTCTTTTTTTTTTGTTGTAAACACAATGTTAAAAGTTGCCCCAGAAGATCCCAATTTGGTTTATCCTTCATGTAAAAGAACAGGGAATTAGCCTAGTGCAGAAATCTTCTATTGAAGGATTATTTTTTTGGTCCTTCAGTGGAGTCTTTACTAGTCATGAATATCTTGCACCAAGGATTCACCCAAATTTGTAAGAAAAATAATTCACATAGGATCCACTTTTTTGAGTGTTAAAAATAGGGACCCAAGTTTTCAGTTTACACTCAAGCGGAAGGAAAATATGTGTACATCCATATCAAAACGATGCACTTGTCGGCTGCTACATGTGCCTCATTTCAAAAAATAGCTAGGAACAAATACCAGATTCATCCCAAGTGGAGGTCACTTCAAATCATCCCAAGTCACATGGTTTAGGAATACAAAGATACATTCCTTAACCATGTGGCTTGGGGGCTATTTGAACTGACCTCCACTTGAGTTGAGCCTGGTATTTGTTCCTAGCTATTATGTGAAATGAGACACATGTAGCAGCCGACAAGTGCATGATATGGATGTACACATATGGTCATAGATTTAAGTTAAAATTTGTCATCTTGGGTGTAATTTACCAAATGAAAGTTAAGTAAATTCGGCCCTGATTTGGTAAAATGATCTAACTTGAAATTAAAATCGCTGTTTCGAGAAAAAGAGCTTTTAAGTTTGAACACTTGACGTTTTTCTTTTTGAATAAAATAAATAATTAAACAGATCTAATGTCTTAGAAAATATAAAAATCTCATTATTTGGTGGCATGGTGGTGATTTAAGGACGTCACCAATGGAAAGAGCGCCCTCACATTACCCAAGATATGGATTTATCTCAAAATGTCCAAATTTCAAGTTAGATCGTTTTACCAAATCAGGGCCGTTAATGCCTTGAACAGCAAGTAAGTTTTAAGTACTTTGCTCCCTCCAGCAATTTGCAAAGAATAGAAATGATTAATTTGTTAGAGGTCAGTACTGGTGTGAAATTTAGACAATCTGGGTTTGCAAACATTGGCTAAAGGGGGCCCTTCCAAAGGTCTTCTATTCTGAATACAATGTCACTGTAGTGTCTGCTACCCTTATCTGTAGGCCACTTGACATGTGATGTCATTTGCCTGGCAGTATGTGCGTGAATTATGACAATTTCCATTGTTCTTGGCCCTGCAGTGTGAGTATGCTTCGTAGTTTGCTCATCTCATGGCACATGCATTTTAAATCGCCCACCACATTTCGTATAGTACAAGAAAGCCATTGAACAGTGTAGCGATTCGTTCAAGCATATCGATAGACCAGTCCCTCTCCTTGGTTGATAAACAATGATATGAAGTGGTCTATACTGCAGAACACGTGGAAGAGGTTGTTGAATCCTACTATATATCAGATTCATGAAATGAAAGCCTACCCTTTATGTCATTTTTTCTTTAGAAATATATGAATTTGTACACCAATTACTTATAACACTAGTGCACCTGCAGCTATGAGAGGCCTGATGCTGTGAGAGTACTGGCATGGTAGCGATACTGTTTGACCCCAGATGACCTTTGACCTCGGTGTAATTTTTTTCATGCTCCCCTCATACGAAGGATTCCACCTATCAAGTTTAAGCCCAATAGGGCAAACTTTAAATTTAGCCCCTACATGACCTTGGACCTCGGTTGACCTCAATTTTGTTTTATGCATATATTCCCCTCAGTATCAAGGATTCCACTCACCAAGTTTGAGCCCGAAAGGACAAAGTTTGAAATCCATGACCTTTGACCTCGGATGACCTCCATATAATGTTTTTCATGCTCCCCTCATACAAAGGTTTCGACCCACCATGTTTGAGCCCGATCGGACAAAGTTTGAAATTTGACCCCTCCGTAATGACCTTTGACCTCGATTGACCTCAATTTTGTTTTGCGCATATATTTCCCCTCGTATCAAGGATTCCACCTACCAAGTTTGAGCCTGATAGGACAATGTTTGAAATCCATGACCTTTGACCTTTGACCTCGGATGACCTCCATATAATGTTTTTCATGCTGCCCTCATACAAAGGTTTCGACCCACCAAGTTTGAGCCTGATCGGGCAAAGTTTGAAATTTGACCCCTCCGTAATGACCTTTGACCTCGGTTGACCTCGATTTTATTTCGCGCATTACATTCCCCTCCTGTCAAGGATTCCACCCACCAAGTTTGGGCCCGATCGGACAGTTTGAAATTTTGACCTTTGACCTTGACCTCCGATGACCTTCAAAACCACATGGCCAACATGCTTTTCCCAATACCTATCTATATCCCAACTTTCAGCACGATGCGTTGAAGTGCGGCGAAACGCATATAATTAAAGACAGAGATAAAAGCAATTTACCGCGTCTGACGTAAACTCAATGAGGGTGTGTAGGGGCGGAGCTAAGCGCCTACTTTGGCGCGGTTTTGATGTAAACACGGCATGCGGCACGACTGATGTTGCAAGTTGAACTGCGTGTACCATGTGTACGTTTAATACGTACACGGAGAGTACATGATTTGCTTTGATTTTCGCCGCATAAAAGTGCAGACTTCTTTAAACCAAAGCAACAACAGATTTAATGCCCAAAAAGCCAAAATACAACAGCACTTTACATGTACTACGCCAAATAAATTATAATAATTAATTTATTATTCGATATTTATATAAATAAATACAAACAAAATCAAAACTAGGTGTCGTGTTGTGGTTCGGGGCATGAGTGGGCCATGTACGTACGAGGAAGGTGCAAGGCTATTAAGTGAGTGCTAAATTGTGTTTTCTTTGTACAAATGCCAACTGATGAATTAAATCAAAAGTAGTTCATTGCTTTTTTCTACGACCCAGTCCTGGACTTCGAGTGACAAAAAGGGAAAAAAAGAAAGATTTTTGGGGATTTTCTAAACTGATCATCCCGGGTATCATCATTGACATCAATACAGTTTTTTGTGGTCAGTGGCGGTGCGGTGCCATGATTTTTTTCAGGGGGGTCTTGTATTGAATTTCAGCCAATTTTGCGCAAATTACTGCAAAAAAGTGTAAATTTTCGGAATTTTAATGGGGGCATCTTGGGGTGGGGTGCAAGCAATTTTTGGCACGCCATTTGGAAATCCTCCCGGCTCATAATTTAGATTGCAGTTATTAGTAGAGAAATTAGCTAGGCCTACATAAATGGGTTTTTTTGTGCAAATTTTTCAATTCAAAAAATACAAATGGCAATTTGAATGACTATCTTTAGTGTACACAATTAATTTTTTTTACACTATCACTGAATAAGCCTTCAAGTGAGGCTCTAAATGCACCAAAAAAAATTATATATTTAAAAACATGTGAACCTATTTAAGGGGTACTACACCCTCAATAAATTCGATACTTATGATAGAAAATGAGGTACCGCTAGGATGTACCTCATTCCCTATCATATACTGAACCGCTTGTCTTGAGTCACTGAAATTTCAGTGTAGTAATTGGATTCCTTGCCCCAATAATATACACAACTTTTGTTACCAGTGTGTTATTAATTTTTGAGAAAAATGCAAAAAATAGTCTCAAATTTACCACATGGGTGTAGTACCCTAAGTTTTTTAGTTGGTCGATACAAACTTGTTTTAAGACCTGCAACATGTAATGCACCCCTGGGCTGAATCATCATTAGTTGGAAACTTAGGCCCTTCGCACTTGATTTATTATATTAGTTTCCTGTTAAAGATTTTGAAAAAGGGACGAGATGACTTTTAATTATTAGTTATTAATTATCTTTATTTAGTTTGAACTATTACAAGCAACTATTGACTCGTTTTGACTAGAGCGGGCATTTAATTATTTCACAACAATTTGATTTTATAAATAAGTGAAGGTGGAGTTGTACTCTCTGTTCATTCATCATTATTGTTGATATTATTAAAGTCATATGATAAAATGACAAGTAGAAGTAGTTGCAAGTTATTTTAAAGGAGAAATTTAGAAATAAAAATAAAATAATTAATTATTTGAGATTTTCAATTTTGGACATGGGCGGTAAACAGAAAACTACCCGGTAATAATCAAGTGCTTGAAGGGTCTTATGGGGTACTACACCCCTTGCAAAATTTGTGACTATTTTTGCATAATTTTCTCAAAAAATAATAACACACTGGTAACAAAAGTTATAATTATAGGGGCAAGGAATCCCCTACTACACTGGTATTTCAGTGGCTCAAGACAAGCGGTATGTAAATAAGAAAAGAGGTACCGCTAGAATGGACCTAATTTCTTAAAGGCATATATTGGAATGTCATCTTTCCCTGGGTAAGATCTGACACCAGGCCAGCCCATGGCCAGAGGGTAACATGAGTAGGTTTGTTTCACCTTTAAGGCAAGGATAGTCTTGCTAATATGGGCTAACTTTCCCCTAGGCCATCCAATATGCCATGAATTAGTAGGACCACAACTGGTATCTACTGGTCACTTTATACTCCTATTTCCACATCTGTTAATTTTATATGGGCCGTTAACATATATTATAATGAATCACTTGTCTTGAATCACTGAAATTTCAGTGAAGTAATTTGATTTCCTACATAACTTTTGTTACCAGTGTGTAGTTATTTTTTTGAGAAAAATGCAAAATTAGTCACAAAATCTATCAGGGGGTGTAGTACCACCTGAAAGTATTCTTAATTGGATTTGGACATGACTGTAAAGGAAGGATTCAAATCATGAAACATGTGTGAAATATAATTAAACAATTTAATCTGCAAATTTTTTTACAAAAAGTGTAAAATATTATAGTACAATACAATTACTAAACAAGAAAACATTTGAATGGTAGTGCCAGAACTTGACTATACTACACCCCTGCCAAATTTTGTGCCTATTTTTGCATTTTTCTCAAAAATTATAGCACAGTGGGGACAAGTAAAATATGTATATTATAGGGGCAAGGACTACAACTACTGCACTGGAAAATTTATTTCAGCACAGACAACAGTTGAAAAAAAAAAAAAAAAAATGAGGGAAACCCAATATTTAATCAATATATCAATAACTACTTGCTTTGAGTTGCTGAATTTTCAGTACAGTAGTTGTAGTCCTTGCCCCTATAATATACATATCTTACTTGTCACCAATGTGCTATAATTTTTGAGAAAAATGCAAAAATAGGCAAATAAATTGGCCAGGGTGTAGTACCCCTTAAACCCAGGAAACAACCATTATACACTTACAGAAAAGGTAATAGGCTATAAAAGGAACATTGTTTTAAACATTTGTAAAAACATGATGCAAAACATTCTAGCAGAAATTTACGGAATGTTTATAGGGGCTGTCTTGCGATAATTATATGTACCCCAGGGTGGTGAATTTTCAAAATGATCTGCCAAAAATTAAGCAACCTCAACTCAAATCATCCAAAACATGTTGATGTTTATGCACTTTTAATGAAATACCTGCACCATTCAATTTTTGATTGGCGTAACTCCAACCGACCTTAAAAGTAGGCCAAAGTCTTTTTGTAGGCCTATTAGGCCAAGTGAAATAAATAACAATAAATTATAACATGTATATCGTCCCAGCCATCACCAATTTTTGGAGATTTTCAAACATTTTTTTATTTTTTTATTATGTTTTGTTAGGGCTTTGGGGAAATGATAACATATCCCTTTTTATGATATGTTGACAAACACTTTGCAATTCTACACAGAAATGAATGGTAAAAAAATAATTATAATAACAATATTAAATAGGTCCGGACAACATTCATGTTATTTTTTCAGCCTTAAGATAATGTTATTAATTAGCAAAACTATAAATCATGTCAATTAATTACATTAGGCCTAAAAATGTGATATGCAATATGAACAAAACCTGTTTCAAAATAAACATCTCAAAAAAGTAACTAACCCCCTTAAATAATGGCCATTATTCAAAAAGGGGCTATTGTATTGCAAATCTGTAAAATGCGTTGGAAGCAGAATTTATTTCAGCGCATTTTGACACCTCATTTGATACGATAGCCCAGAAAACAATAAAACACCGGTCAATTTAAGGTCCAGATTTGAAAGTTGCACTTACATACAAATTTTTACAATAAAAACACTCAGATACGATTACACAGATTTCCTTCCATTACACTGAATGCAAAATAAATATAATTTACTGCAACTTTCAAATCTTGGGCTACATTGATTTAAATGTACGTTGTGACGTCAATATTTAGTCAATTGCTACAAATGAAATGAGGTGTCAAAATGTGCAGAAATAAATTCTGCTTCCAATGCATTTTACAGATTTGTAATACCCGTTTTTGAATAATGGTCATTATTTAAGGGGTCAGTTACTTTTTTTGAGATGTTTATAATAAAACCATACACATGTACAAATTGTACATGCATGCAATGCAATGTGTATGGTGTTACAAATTGAATTACAAGAGAAACTGGTTCCGATGGTACATTGTTTAAACATGTTAAATGTAGTTCTGCACAAATCTGAACTATGTGAAGGTATGCCTAAAAGTCATGAAAGTAGTACTAGGATTTAATAAAGTGAAACCAAAGTTAAAAAACATTTTGAAGTCATTAAAATCTTTACATGATGGGTATGGACCGCAGGGATGGATTGGGAATAGAATTGCATTGCATGACAGAACTAAACATTCATTCATAGCATCATGTAAAAACAATAAAACATGAGATGAGACTAGATTTTGATTTTTCCTGCATTCAATAAAACTTTCAACACTTTTCTTTGGCCCACCACCTGAATTTGAATCTACTCACCTACTCCCTGTTTCTGAGGACTAGACCAACATGACCAAGCAGAAAAATACATGCTGCTTCCCAAAGCTAGGCCCTGTATTTTTTTGTTTTTTTTTTCTGGCCTAGGCTAGGCTAGGCCGCCGAACCCTGTTTTTTTTTGTGGTTTTTTCTGGCCTAGGCTAGGCCCTTAGGGGCTAGGCATCGGAAACATAGTAACTGGAAATGGTGCAAATGTTTTACGGCTTCACAAGTGCTCTATTGTACGTCCATGATAGCATTTCGTATGAAAAAGCTATGATCAAAATACAATTGCAGTCTTTAATTGATAGAAATAAACCTCGTAACGTTGAATACAAGATTGACAATCTTGCTAAAAAATATGGGCACTTTATATTGAGGCTTCCACCGTACACTTGTGAACTCAATCCAATCGAGCTTATTTGGGCTCAAGTAAAAGGTGATGTAGCTGTAAAAAATTCCACGTTCAAGGTGAAAGATGTCCTGAAACTGATGCAGGAAGCCCTTGCGAATGTCACTCCAGAAAACTGGGCTGCAGCAGAACGGCATGTGATAAACATTGAACATGAATATTGGACCCGAGAAGTAAAATGTGATGCCAGACTGAGCGATGAAGCAATGGAGTCCTTCAGGTTTGCACTTGACGATGACGACAGCGACGACGATGATGATGAGAGCGACGACGAACTTAGTATTCATCACGAAGAACACCCATATTGTATTTGTGTATGTGAGGAGCTACAGATGACACAGCTTACTGACATGACCATGATGACTGAAGTATAGCGTGGTAAGTTTCTAAAGCTTTCGGCATATCCATGCTTTCTTGAGTTCATTCAAGTTCACTATACATGTTTACAATCAGATCATTGTTGAACACATGTTAAACGTTCATCACGAAACGGCTCACTTTATCCACTGCAGATGAGTCATTTTACCTGTCTTTGAGTTCTCTGGCAAGAACACTGTGTAGCTTACAGTCACCATCCATTATGTTCTTTACTTGCATGACTTGTTTTTTCACAAAATCAAAGCTGAGAAAGCACTGCTTTTGCACTATTTCGGAGTCAATATTCGCTGACTTGTTCGGTGTTCAAAATGGCAATTTACCGCTCATCTCACATGCACAGCTGACCGGTCATGTCAAAATAACATCACGACGTCATGACGTCATACGCGCTATTGACAAATCAAGAGCCGTGAGGAGTTTGATTGACAGACGACGACAGACGCGGTAAATTGCATTTATCTCTGTCTTTAATTATAGCCGGACAGACAGACAGATAGATAGATAGATACACAGATACACAGATAGACAGATAGACAGATAGAGACCGCTTATTATTTTATTAGTACTAGTGCACCTGCGGCTGTGAGAGCCCAGATGCTGTGAGTGCACAGGCATGATAGCGATACTGTTTGACCCCAGATGACCTTTGAAGAAATGAGGAAGGACATCAACAAGCGCGTGCATGGACGCCGCCATGTTTTTCGCTGTACGTGCGTTTTCCGCGAATAGGCTTACTTTTATTTCCAATTTAATAAAAGTTCCGATTTTGGTAGAAGTTTGAAACCTTTTGATATGAATAAAGAAGAGTTTCAAAATATTGAAAACATTGTTTATTAGTGTTTAAATTACAAAGAAGTTTTTCAATTTCATTGTTATTTTTTTAACCATTTTTTTTGTCATTTAAACTGAAGTTTTGGCTTTTAATTTTATAGATTTAAGATATTTAAGTTTCTAGTTTGCTTTATTTATACCACTGTCCAGTATTTTAAATTGTTATAACATTCAAAGTTTAATTTATATTAATATTTAATTTCAAATAGCCATTCATTACATAGGGGCCTATGCTTTTTGGACAAAACGGGTTAAAAGTGACGATGGGGGGGGGGGGGTAGGCCTACTTGATTGACATTTCTTGTCTTTTTAAATATTCTGCAGGTACTGAGAATGTTTTAATTTTGAAGTTATGCACTTGCAAAAGATGTTCAAAGAACGTTTACTATTAACATCAATTAATATCTTCATGAAAATAGCAAATCAGCAACCATTGTGCATTCATGTGCATCAAAATGACGAAAAATGGCAATTGTCGGCTATCATGCTTGTGCTTGAAATCGGCATCCTGTCTAAAGTATGAAAGAAAATAACCCAAAATTTCTTACAATTAATTCAAAATGTAGTGAAAAAGATAACAAAATCATTTTCAAGGCCTAAAACGAAGTTTTAGCCTCTTCAAGGGTTCATACCACTAAATCCGCGTGTGAAGCGGTTTCCGGTAAAAGTTTATCACGACTATAGTCCCAACTTTGCATAAAAATGTGCAAAATCGGTACAATATTAACAATTTTAGTGTTGCAAATCGTGTTTTGCTAGAACTTGTGAATGTGATCTCTACTAATTTGAACAGAAAACGCGAAAATTTGAGTGATGTTTACGATGATGAGCGCATGAACACACGAGGTCAAAACGCGGCTAGCAGTCAGACGTAAACACGGGAAAATCGGGTCTTTTTATATAGCGCTATTTTTCTCAAAAAGTAGACCTAAAATATGGTGTCATTTTCAGATATGTTATGCAGAATTTTGTTCTGATTAAAATGATATTAAATATATATTTCAAAGTAAGACGTAACTCGACTTATAGCCTAAAACGTGACCCTGTTTTGCACGTAAAGTCTATGGAAAGCTATTTGGTGGCATGTACCCTTTAAGGAGCAATTCCATGCGTTTTTCGCGCGTCTTTATCTATTTAAAATGCACGCGAAGAAATGAGGAAGGACATCAACAAGCGCGTGCATGGACGCCGCCATGTTTTTCGCTGTACGTGCGTTTTCCGCGAATAGGCTTACTTTTATTTCCAATTTAATAAAAGTTCCGATTTTGGTAGAAGTTTGAAACCTTTTGATATGAATAAAGAAGAGTTTCAAAATATTGAAAACATTGTTTATTAGTGTTTAAATTACAAAGAAGTTTTTCAATTTCATTGTTATTTTTTAACCAATTTTTTTGTCATTTAAACTCAAGTTTTGGCCTTCAATTGTAATAAAATTACATAAAAAATTAGATTTAAGATATTTAAGTTTCTAGTTTGCTTTATTTATACCACTGTCCAGTATTTTAAATTGTTATAACATTCAAAGTTTAATTTATATTAATATTTAATTTCAAATAGCCATTCATTACATAGGGGCCTATGCTTTTTGGACAAAACGGGTTAAAAGTGACGATGGGGGGGTAGGCCTACTTGATTGACATTTCTTGTCTTTTTAAATATTCTGCAGGTACTGAGAATGTTTTAATTTTGAAGTTATGCACTTGCAAAAGATGTTCAAAGAACGTTTACTATTAACATCAATTAATATCTTCATGAAAATAGCAAATCAGCAACCATTGTGCATTCATGTGCATCAAAATGACGAAAAATGGCAATTGTCGGCTATCATGCTTGTGCTTGAAATCGGCATCCTGTCTAAAGTATGAAAGAAAATAACCCAAAATTTCTTACAATTAATTCAAAATGTAGTGAAAAAGATAACAAAATCATTTTCAAGGCCTAAAAACGAAGTTTTAGCCTCTTCAAGGGTTCATACCACTAAATCCGCGTGTGAAGCGGTTTCCGGTAAAAGTTTATCACGACTATAGTCCCAACTTTGCATAAAAAATGTGCAAAATCGGTACAATATTAACAATTTTAGTGTTGCAAATCGTGTTTTGCTAGAACTTGTGAATGTGATCTCTACTAATTTGAACAGAAAACGCGAAAATTTGAGTGATGTTTACGATGATGAGCGCATGAACACACGAGGTCAAAACGCGGCTAGCAGTCAGACGTAAACACGGGAAAATCGGGTCTTTTTATATAGCGCTATTTTTCTCAAAAAGTAGACCTAAAATATGGTGTCATTTTCAGATATGTTATGCAGAATTTTGTTCTGATTAAAATGATATTAAATATATATTTCAAAGTAAGACGTAACTCGACTTATAGCCTAAAACGTGACCCCTGTTTTGCACGTAAAGTCTATGGAAAGCTATTTGGTGGCATGTACCCTTTAAGGAGCAATTCCATGCGTTTTTCGCGCGTCTTTATCTATTTAAAATGCACGCGAAGAAATGAGGAAGGACATCAACAAGCGCGTGCATGGACGCCGCCATGTTTTTCGCTGTACGTGCGTTTTCCGCGAATAGGCTTACTTTTATTTCCAATTTAATAAAAGTTCCGATTTTGGTAGAAGTTTGAAACCTTTTGATATGAATAAAGAAGAGTTTCAAAATATTGAAAACATTGTTTATTAGTGTTTAAATTACAAAGAAGTTTTTCAATTTCATTGTTATTTTTTAACCAATTTTTTTTCATTTAAACTCAAGTTTTGGCCTTCAATTGTAATAAAATTACATAAAAAATTAGATTTAAGATATTTAAGTTTCTAGTTTGCTTTATTTATACCACTGTCCAGTATTTTAAATTGTTATAACATTCAAAGTTTAATTTATATTAATATTTAATTTCAAATAGCCATTCATTACATAGGGGCCTATGCTTTTTGGACAAAACGGGTTAAAAGTGACGATGGGGGGGGTAGGCCTACTTGATTGACATTTCTTGTCTTTTTAAATATTCTGCAGGTACTGAGAATGTTTTAATTTTGAAGTTATGCACTTGCAAAAGATGTTCAAAGAACGTTTACTATTAACATCAATTAATATCTTCATGAAAATAGCAAATCAGCAACCATTGTGCATTCATGTGCATCAAAATGACGAAAAATGGCAATTGTCGGCTATCATGCTTGTGCTTGAAATCGGCATCCTGTCTAAAGTATGAAAGAAAATAACCCAAAATTTCTTACAATTAATTCAAAATGTAGTGAAAAAGATAACAAAATCATTTTCAAGGCCTAAAACGAAGTTTTAGCCTCTTCAAGGAGCAATTCCATGCGTTTTTTCGCGCGTCTTTATCTATTTAAAATGCACGCGAAGAAAACCCAGGAAGGACATCATCAAGCGCGTGCATGGACGCCGCCATGTTTTTCGCGTAGTGTACGTTTTCCGCGAATAGGCTTACTTTTATTTCCAATTTAATAAAAGTTCCGATTTTGGTAGAAGTTTGAAACCTTTTGATATGAATAAAGAAATGAGTTTCAAAATATTGAAAACATTGTTTATTAGTTACTTTAAATTACAAAAAGTTTTTTGGTAATTTCATTGTTATTTTTATTGAACCAATTTTTATTAGTCATTTAAACTCAAGTTTTGGCCTTCAATTGTAATTTTTTAACCATTTTTTTGTCATTTAAACTCAAGTTTTGGCCTTCAATTGTATTACATAAAAAATTAGATTTAAGATATTTAAGTTTCTAGTTTGCTTTATTTATACCACTGTCCAGTATTTTAAATTGTTATAACATTCAAAGTTTAATTTATATTAATATTTAATTTCAAATAGCCATTCATTACATAGGGGCCTATGCTTTTTGGACAAAACGGGTTAAAAGTGACGATGGGGGGTAGGCCTACTTGATTGACATTTCTTGTCTTTTTAAATATTCTGCAGGTACTGAGAATGTTTTAATTTTGAAGTTATGCACTTGCAAAAGATGTTCAAAGAACGTTTACTATTAACATCAATTAATATCTTCATGAAAATAGCAAATCAGCAACCATTGTGCATTCATGTGCATCAAAATGACGAAAAATGGCAATTGTCGGCTATCATGCTTGTGCTTGAAATCGGCATCCTGTCTAAAGTATGAAAGAAAATAACCCAAAATTTCTTACAATTAATTCAAAATGTAGTGAAAAAGATAACAAAATCATTTTCAAGGCCTAAAAACGAAGTTTTAGCCTCTTCAAGGGTTCATACCACTAAATCCGCGTGTGAAGCGGTTTCCGGTAAAAGTTTATCACGACTATAGTCCCAACTTTGCATAAAAAATGTGCAAAATCGGTACAATATTAACAATTTTAGTGTTGCAAATCGTGTTTTGCTAGAACTTGTGAATGTGATCTCTACTAATTTGAACAGAAAACGCGAAAATTTGAGTGATGTTTACGATGATGAGCGCATGAACACACGAGGTCAAAACGCGGCTAGCAGTCAGACGTAAACACGGGAAAATCGGGTCTTTTTATATAGCGCTATTTTTCTCAAAAAGTAGACCTAAAATATGGTGTCATTTTCAGATATGTTATGCAGAATTTTGTTCTGATTAAAATGATATTAAATATATATTTCAAAGTAAGACGTAACTCGACTTATAGCCTAAAACGTGACTCCTGTTTTGCACGTAAAGTCTATGGAAAGCTATTTGGTGGCATGTACCCTTTAAGGAGCAATTCCATGCGTTTTTCGCGCGTCTTTATCTATTTAAAATGCACGCGAAGAAATGAGGAAGGACATCAACAAGCGCGTGCATGGACGCCGCCATGTTTTTCGCTGTACGTGCGTTTTCCGCGAATAGGCTTACTTTTATTTCCAATTTAATAAAAGTTCCGATTTTGGTAGAAGTTTGAAACCTTTTGATATGAATAAAGAAGAGTTTCAAAATATTGAAAACATTGTTTATTAGTGTTTAAATTACAAAGAAGTTTTTCAATTTCATTGTTATTTTTAACCAATTTTTTGTCATTTAAACTCAAGTTTTGGCCTTCAATTGTAATAAAATTACATAAAAATTAGATTTAAGATATTTAAGTTTCTAGTTTGCTTTATTTATACCACTGTCCAGTATTTTAAATTGTTATAACATTCAAAGTTTAATTTATATTAATATTTAATTTCAAATAGCCATTCATTACATAGGGGCCTATGCTTTTGGACAAAACGGGTTAAAAGTGACGATGGGGGGGGTAGGCCTACTTGATTGACATTTCTTGTCTTTTTAAATATTCTGCAGGTACTGAGAATGTTTTAATTTTGAAGTTATGCACTTGCAAAAGATGTTCAAAGAACGTTTACTATTAACATCAATTAATATCTTCATGAAAATAGCAAATCAGCAACCATTGTGCATTCATGTGCATCAAAATGACGAAAATGGCAATTGTCGGCTATCATGCTTGTGCTTGAAATCGGCATCCTGTCTAAAGTATGAAAGAAAATAACCCAAAATTTCTTACAATTAATTCAAAATGTAGTGAAAAAGATAACAAAATCATTTTCAAGGCCTAAAAACGAAGTTTTAGCCTCTTCAAGGGTTCATACCACTAAATCCGCGTGTGAAGCGGTTTCCGGTAAAAGTTTATCACGACTATAGTCCCAACTTTGCATAAAAATGTGCAAAATCGGTACAATATTAACAATTTTAGTGTTGCAAATCGTGTTTTGCTAGAACTTGTGAATGTGATCTCTACTAATTTGAACAGAAAACGCGAAAATTTGAGTGATGTTTACGATGATGAGCGCATGAACACACGAGGTCAAAACGCGGCTAGCAGTCAGACGTAAACACGGGAAAATCGGGTCTTTTTATATAGCGCTATTTTTCTCAAAAAGTAGACCTAAAATATGGTGTCATTTTCAGATATGTTATGCAGAATTTTGTTCTGATTAAAATGATATTAAATATATATTTCAAAGTAAGACGTAACTCGACTTATAGCCTAAAACGTGACCCCTGTTTTGCACGTAAAGTCTATGGAAAGCTATTTGGTGGCATGTACCCTTTAAGGAGCAATTCCATGCGTTTTTCGCGCGTCTTTATCTATTTAAAATGCACGCGAAGAAATGAGGAAGGACATCAACAAGCGCGTGCATGGACGCCGCCATGTTTTTCGCTGTACGTGCGTTTTCCGCGAATAGGCTTACTTTTATTTCCAATTTAATAAAAGTTCCGATTTTGGTAGAAGTTTGAAACCTTTTGATATGAATAAAGAAGAGTTTCAAAATATTGAAAACATTGTTTATTAGTGTTTAAATTACAAAGAAGTTTTTCAATTTCATTGTTATTTTTTAACCAATTTTTTTGTCATTTAAACTCAAGTTTTGTCCTTCAATTATAATAAAATTACATAAAAATTAGATTTAAGATATTTAAGTTTCTAGTTTGCTTTATTTATACCACTGTCCAGTATTTTAAATTGTTATAACATTCAAAGTTTAATTTATATTAATATTTAATTTCAAATAGCCATTCATTACATAGGGGCCTATGCTTTTTGGACAAAACGGGTTAAAAGTGACGATGGGGTAGGCCTACTTGATTGACATTTCTTGTCTTTTTAAATATTCTGCAGGTACTGAGAATGTTTTAATTTTGAAGTTATGCACTTGCAAAAGATGTTCAAAGAACGTTTACTATTAACATCAATTAATATCTTCATGAAAATAGCAAATCAGCAACCATTGTGCATTCATGTGCATCAAAATGACGAAAAATGGCAATTGTCGGCTATCATGCTTGTGCTTGAAATCGGCATCCTGTCTAAAGTATGAAAGAAAATAACCCAAAATTTCTTACAATTAATTCAAAATGTAGTGAAAAAGATAACAAAATCATTTTCAAGGCCTAAAAACGAAGTTTTAGCCTCTTCAAGGAGCAATTCCATGCGTTTTTCGCGCGTCTTTATCTATTTAAAATGCACGCGAAGAAATGAGGAAGGACATCAACAAGCGCGTGCATGGACGCCGCCATGTTTTTCGCTGTACGTGCGTTTTCCGCGAATAGGCTTACTTTTATTTCCAATTTAATAAAAGTTCCGATTTTGGTAGAAGTTTGAAACCTTTTGATATGAATAAAGAAGAGTTTCAAAATATTGAAAACATTGTTTATTAGTGTTTAAATTACAAAGAAGTTTTTCAATTTCATTGTTATTTTTAACCAATTTTTTGTCATTTAAACTCAAGTTTTGGCCTTCAATTGTAATAAAATTACATAAAAAATTAGATTTAAGATATTTAAGTTTCTAGTTTGCTTTATTTATACCACTGTCCAGTATTTTAAATTGTTATAACATTCAAAGTTTAATTTATATTAATATTTAATTTCAAATAGCCATTCATTACATATGCTTTTTGGACAAAACGGGTTAAAAGTGACGATGGGGGGGGTAGGCCTACTTGATTGACATTTCTTGTCTTTTTAAATATTCTGCAGGTACTGAGAATGTTTTAATTTTGAAGTTATGCACTTGCAAAAGATGTTCAAAGAACGTTTACTATTAACATCAATTAATATCTTCATGAAAATAGCAAATCAGCAACCATTGTGCATTCATGTGCATCAAAATGACGAAAAATTGGCAATTGTCGGCTATCATGCTTGTGCTTGAAATCGGCATCCTGTCTAAAGTATGAAAGAAAATAACCCAAAATTTCTTACAATTAATTCAAAATGTAGTGAAAAAGATAACAAAATCATTTTCAAGGCCTAAAACGAAGTTTTAGCCTCTTCAAGGGTTCATACCACTAAATCCGCGTGTGAAGCGGTTTCCGGTAAAAGTTTATCACGACTATAGTCCCAAATTTAAATAAAAAATGTGCAAAATCGGTACAATATTAACAATTTTAGTGTTGCAAATCGTGTTTTGCTAGAACTTGTGAATGTGATCTCTACTAATTTGAACAGAAAACGCGAAAATTTGAGTGATGTTTACGATGATGAGCGCATGAACACACGAGGTCAAAACGCGGCTAGCAGTCAGACGTAAACACGGGAAAATCGGGTCCTTTTATATAGCGCTATTTTTCTCAAAAAAGTAGACCTAAAATATGGTGTCATTTTCAGATATGTTATGCAGAATTTTGTTCTGATTAAAATGATATTAAATATATATTTCAAAGTAAGACGTAACTCGACTTATAGCCTAAAACGTGACCCTGTTTTGCACGTAAAGTCTATGGAAAGCTATTTGGTGGCATGTACCCTTTAAGGAGCAATTCCATGCGTTTTTTTTTTTTCTTTATCTATTTAAAATGCACGCGAAGAAATGAGGAAGGACATCAACAAGCGCGTGCATGGACGCCGCCATGTTTTTTCGCTGTACGTGCGTTTTCCGCGAATAGGCTTACTTTTATTTCCAATTTAATAAAAGTTCCGATTTTGGTAGAAGTTTGAAACCTTTTGATATGAATAAAGAAGAGTTTCAAAATATTGAAAACATTGTTTATTAGTGTTTAAATTACAAAGAAGTTTTTCAATTTCATTGTTATTTTTAACCAATTTTTTGTCATTTAAACTCAAGTTTTGGCCTTCAATTGTAATAAAATTACATAAAAATTAGATTTAAGATATTTAAGTTTCTAGTTTGCTTTATTTATACCACTGTCCAGTATTTTAAATTGTTATAACATTCAAAGTTTAATTTATATTAATATTTAATTTCAAATAGCCATTCATTACTTTGGCTTTTTGGACAAAAGGGGTTAAAAGTGAGGCTGTAGGGGGGGTGGGTAGGCCTACTTGATTGACATTTCTTGTCTTTTTAAATATTCTGCAGGTACTGAGAATGTTTTAATTTTGAAGTTATGCACTTGCAAAAGATGTTCAAAGAACGTTTACTATTAACATCAATTAATATCTTCATGAAAATAGCAAATCAGCAACCATTGTGCATTCATGTGCATCAAAATGACGAAAAATGGCAATTGTCGGCTATCATGCTTGTGCTTGAAATCGGCATCCTGTCTAAAGTATGAAAGAAAATAACCCAAAATTTCTTACAATTAATTCAAAATGTAGTGAAAAAGATAACAAAATCATTTTCAAGGCCTAAAAACGAAGTTTTAGCCTCTTCAAGGAGCAATTCCATGCGTTTTTCGCGCGTCTTTATCTATTTAAAATGCACGCGAAGAAATGAGGAAGGACATCAACAAGCGCGTGCATGGACGCCGCCATGTTTTTCGCTGTACGTGCGTTTTCCGCGAATAGGCTTACTTTTATTTCCAATTTAATAAAAGTTCCGATTTTGGTAGAAGTTTGAAACCTTTTGATATGAATAAAGAAGAGTTTCAAAATATTGAAAACATTGTTTATTAGTGTTTAAATTACAAAGAAGTTTTTCAATTTCATTGTTATTTTTTAACCAATTTTTTTTTCTTTTAAACTCAAGTTTTGGCCTTCAATTGTAATAAAATTA